>NC_142339.1:55812732-55964096 GCF_054954075.1 Amborella trichopoda
ACTTCTTTCAAGTTTCCTGAGTTGCGTGTGATTTTTTGTGACAACAAAGCTCCCTGGCTTCTTCCATAAGTCGTTTTATTCTTCTAATTGTTTCCTGTTTCATGAATCATGCCTTTCTTCCATGTTTCCAACACTCATCCTCTGTCCTTTTTCTGGTCTTCTTCCAGGTTTTCGCAACCATGGCTGCATTTGCATGATACACTTAAGCATTGGATATGTGTTCCCCTTCGAAGTTGATCTCTTTTTCTGTCGTCTAGGCTTGAGAAGATTGTAGCAAATCCTAAAATTGCTCCTTATTGGTGATATACATAATTGCATATAAAATCTCCTAATACATGCCCTTTAACGTATTCTTAAAATACCATATATGTCCAGTACATATTTGTGCATAAATTTTGTCAGGGGGTTATTTAAAAAAAAAATTTCTTAATATCCTATAGTCAAATGTCACACATGAAATGCAAATTGTGTTCCCATGAATAATGCATAACTCCGATCAATTTTGTGATCAAATATTTGGGTTTATGGGAGTGCGTTGTCTGCATTCATCTGTATCTACTCCTAGCAGATATAAACACATAGTGCTGTCAAAAAGGAGGGCTTAACTTGTTTCCATAACCTGTAGAGAATGTTGCGATTTTATGTATAGTCCAAGGATTACTCGATCTTAAAATCTCTCTTGATGTAACTATCAAATTAGATTACTTAGATGCCTGCATTGCAGAAGCATCCACTTGGAATCATGTTACTTTAAGTTTGTTCTGGATGTGAAATTAACATGTGGCGTGCTTCCATCTCAGAGGTACTCCTTTCATGCTCATGTATGATTTTATGGGTCTGCTTACTGTTCTATGCTTGCTGGTTCCTCGGGAAATTGGCAGGTTGTGATATTTCAGATGATTCCAAAGTGTAATATGTTTTCCCACAACATAAATTTGATGTAATGTTGCTATTTGTTGAAGTATCTGACTGACAAACCCAGAATAATTTTACTAAAACTGGGATAAAAGGTTCCAATTTCTGTTTTCTTCTATCCTCAGAATGGATTTACATTTTGCATGAGAACTTTTAACGCATAATACGCCAAATACCTGTTTAGGTTTTTGTTACTGCCAACTGCTGGCCAGCTTGCTAAAAGTTAGTAGATTGACCTATGTTTAGATTACGTTGAACAGAAAACATGTTTTAGGATATCGAGTAACTAATACAGAAAGCTGCTATGATATTTCCTTTTTTGGGTGGTTAAGCTTGGACTTGGGTCCAATACTACAGTACTGGGGTTCTCACAACCTAAATACTCGGTGAAATGAACCTGACTGCTGCTTTAGATTAGTGTTTTCTATTCTAGTTTTGGAGGTTCAACCATCGTATGAGCATAATCATTGTTTGTTTAGAACTGGATCTGTCAAGAAAGCCTCCTGTGATGAGTGTATCTTTGTCTTTCTTTTCTTTTTATACTTCTTTTCTCTGAAATTGTTATTGATTGGTAGAACTTGAATTTGCTTATTGAATTTGCTGCCGAAACTGGAGTGCTGTGTTGAGCGAGTATCTATAGATTGGTGCTTTAGTATTGTATGAAGGAAAGGGTTTAAGGTTTATCAGGTCTTTTTCCAGTTAGATCTTGTTATTAGTGGAATATTGTTTGTTTTGCAACAAAATTATTGCTTCTTAACTATTTTGGAAAAAATTATTGCTTTACATTAAGGTATCTCGTTCTCTCTCCCAGGCTATGGCAAGATGCAATCAGCCGATTCCCTGCAGCACATTCAACAATGATGGTTCAATATTTGCATATGCTGTAAGTTGGATAGTTCCATTTTCTGAATACGTATGAATTTTCACAGGTTCCCTTTTTTGTAATTGCAGATTTGTAGGGATCTCATTGTCTTTTACTAGTTTATTTGTGCTATGATTTTGAAGTTTATATTATGTCTCCTTTTAAAGATTATTATTGAATATGATGGTTATGCTAATGACACATATGGTGTGAATGTTTATTCTGTAAGCCCTCCGTCATTCTTTTCAATTGACAGGGGTCAATGTAGAGCCCTATGTTACCTGCTTCCCTTGCAAATAAGTGAATCACTTATCAGATGGCTAATCCAAACCTTTGAACTGCACTTTGCATTACCCAAAAGTGACTCTACCGACCCCAAATTGCCACCACAACAAAATGCTCTCTGAAACTGAATCTGAACCTTTGGACAAAGCTACTTCAGTAACTGATAATTTCAAGATTACCAACAAGTCAACAACTGGAAATTGTGACCACGTGCACAAACACACGAACACACATATTCAGAGACACATTTTCCAATTACCCAGAATAGTGACCCTGCTGGCCTATAAATGTAACTGGGATGCCAAACTGCAAGCCCATCAAAACAATTCAAGATGACAAGAAGCCAATGTTGTGACCTCTGTGTTCCAAAACTACAGCCCCCTTTCCGCAGAAAAACCAACTGTAAACAGGCAAGCTCACATGCACATTTAACTTTTCTGTACATGAACGACATATCGCACTGTACACGTCCAATTAAACTACAAAAGGAAGAGTAAATTACGTACAGACCCGAAATACTTACCTAAAATACGAAATGATCCGAATATAGGCGGAAATTACAAGGAAGGCCGGTCAACATGTGTTTTTTTATTTTTCCAAAATTGCCCCTTAGTCCAAGCATTCCATCCTCGGACTGCAGATAAATTTTTTTATTTTTTATAGTTTTTTCGTTAGTAGGGAAGTGTCCGAAGCCTTAGGGCAGTGACCGAGCTGTCTGAGGTTAGAATCCTCGGACTGTCCTGTGAACACAACAAAACCCCAGTAGAGCGCTCCAAGGTCCCCATCCTTGGACTGCTATTTTCTCAAAAAATAAGAAATAAATCGCGGTTTGACGATGGGGACCTTGGACCGCTGTTTTTCTAAAAAAATAAGAAAATAACGGGCAGTCCAAGGATGGGGACCTTGGACCGCCAAGGAACTGAGGCATGCTCAGTCTAGAGGGTGGTCCAAGGGTTTTAACCTCGAACCGCCTAGGCATTGCCCTTAAATCTTGGGGCACTGCCCTACTAATGAAAAAACTAAAAAAAAAAAAAATTTAAATGCGGTCTGAGGATGGCTTCCTTGGACCGAGGGGAAATTTTTTTAAAAATAAAAAAACACGGGTTGATTGACCTTTCTTGTAATTTCCCCCTATAACCAGATCATTTCGTATTTTAGGTAATTATTTCGGGTCCGTACATAAATCACTCTAATGGGGGGAGGGAGCAACGTGGAGGGCCATCTAGCCTCAACGTTATGTAAGAAAAATGCATCGGTTCATCCTAAAATTTGTGGATGGCAACCAGTGACCTTCTGTAGAAAGGAGTTCAGGCAGGTATTACGTTGGAACTTATTTGTTAACTTGGAACAATAATGACATAAGTATCAGAGGCAAAAGAGAAGAGCATGTCTGTTATTAGTCCAAGGAAATATTTAACTTACTTGTCAATTGATCCAAGTTGGACCAGATGAGCTGCAAAATAGTACCTAATTACTTTTGTCTTAGCTATGGCTAAACATCTAGAAAAGAAATCTAAAAACAATCTGCTTACATCAATTGGTGTCTCTTGAATATAGCTACCATTAAACCCCATGTGTTTTGATTTGTCATGAACAACTGCATTAGAAGAAATCCAAATTTCACTCATGGAAAACTGTTTATCAAGCAATCTGAGTAACACTGTCGATGTTCATGGAAGAGATATGGCAAAATTAATCTGCCTTTTGGAAATGTTCGGATGTAGTTTTTGTGAATGCTTGAATTACATAAATGTCTATATTCGAGTGGATGCCTGGCTTCTACCTTACTTTCGCCTCCCATGATATGCATGCTTATCTAAAGAACATACTGGACCAGAAGTCTATGTAGATATGTTATTGGGATCTATGATAGATAAGAATGCATATCAAGGGAGGCGATCCTTGATAGATATGTTATTGGGATCTCTGGTAGACTGAAATGCATACTTGTCAATTGATCCAAGTTGGAGCAGATGAGCTGCAAAATTGTCCCTAATCACTTTGTCTTAGCTATGGCTAAACATCTAGAAAAGAAGTCTAAAAAGAATCTGCTAAGAAGATAAAGATGAGAAATGCTAAGAATTACATCAAATGGTGTCTCTTGAATATAGCTACCATTAAACCCCATGTGTTTTGATTTGTCATGAACAACTGTATTAGAAGAAATACAAATAGCACTCATGGAAAACTGTTTAGCAAGCAATCTGAGTAACACTGTCAATGTTCATGGAAGAGGCATGGCAGAATTAATTTGCCTTTTCGAAATGTTCAGATGTAGTTTTTGCGAACGCTTGAATTACATAAATGTCTATATTCGAGTGGATGCCTGGCTTCTACCGTACTGTCGCCTCCCATGATATGCATACTTACCTAAAGAACAGACTGGAACAGAGGTCTATATAGATATGTTATTCAGATCTATGAGAGGTAAGTATGCATATCAAGGGAGGTGATCCTTGATAGATATGTTATTAGGATCTCTGGTAGACTGAAATGCATACTTGTCAACCAAATTCAGTTGATCCTTTACTTGCTAAAATTACGTGTTGTGGTATTCAACTGCAACCAAGGCTTTAACATTTGTAACTATCTTTGTGGAATTTTTGTTGGTCTATACCTCAACATTCTTGTTAAGAATTTTGAGCACTTTAGATGCAAACAGAGAAAGGTCTCTATCGTACCGCTAGAATGGCATGGGCACTGACTGCTCAAACATTATTTTTTGATGAAGTTGGCTTATATTGTATCAGGGATACACAGATAATATGAAGCAAGTCAACATTCTTCTAATTGTATTTAAAACTCTTAGTGTAACAGCAATACCATACAAAGGTGTTTTTTCACTTCTAGCGTAAGCAAATTTTAATATAATAAAATCCTGTGGACTACAGAGAAACCGTAATCAGTTGGCTCATCACACTCCTAATTATATGGATGGAGGACAATGTGGATGATAATGATATGGTGGATGGAGAAGAGAGTGGGGCCCACTGTTGGGGGCTGATTTCATTTCCTGCTAAGCCCCACTTTATCATTCTCCATTTCAATCAATCAAATTTGATACAAAAGACAAATATAATGTGACATCTGATACGGATATGAGAAGAAATACCAATCCAAAATTGGCCCTTCAGACATGAGGCATCCACCGTGATTAGAAGCGGCCACATAATGCATTATAAGGTTGCATCAAAGCCGATGTTCCCTTGGATTCACCACATACACCTGTGTATGTGGAATATCAAGATGTGCAAGCATGTGTGGTTCATAACCTCCAGATGTGGCGCATCACCCAAAATTATGTGCCTATGCCCTTTTTATTTTTTGGTGTTTGTGATGTGGTGGTGGCATGTGGGTTGTTGAATGAATAGAACACCTCAAAACCGCCTTAGAACCATGTTTTCGTAGACCCCTTTAGAGGTGATAAAGTGTAATACATACTATATTTGGTGCAATAGATATTCTTTTGTGTTATATGTAATTTAATAAATGTGATGGATTTACTTATTGTGGATTAGACTATTAGCGAATAGACACAACAAACTTTGTTACTATTTATCAGGCTATGGGCTATCAGCGACTCAGACGATGGATATATTAGAAAAATGTTGATTAAAATGCCTACTGTCTTATAAATCATATATTCATGTTATTCTTTGTATTTGTATGTTTTTTTATAGATTTTGATTTTTTTTTTTAATTTATTAACTTCATCAGAAGTGATGCGTCCGCATTGGGACCACATTGAGCTGCATAATATATTGGTACTGCCTAGCTCATCTTGTCCCCGTCCTGCATTCGAAAACACTGTATATGTTTGTGAACCCTTCTAGATAAGGGGAGAGGTGGGGATTCTAGGTCGCATAAACTACATGTGTGAGATTTGAATAAGCAAGGTTAACAAGTAGCAAGTTTCTAAAGTGACCGACACAGTTGTGTTTGTGGTATGTTGACATGTGCTAGAAATCATGGGACACGTCCATATTACATAGATTGACAGTGATGACTCAATTGACTTTGTCCATAGTCCAATGGGTTATAGATGTTTGCTTGAAAGTTGCATTCTATCTTTATAAAGAAAGGGACAAAAAATTAGAAAGCAATCAAATACTCCATTTTTAGGCTTTTTATTTATAATTTAGGTACATCTATCCTAGAACACTGTAAATGCTCTCTGTCAATCATATCTGATAACATGGAATTAAATCAGAAAATCGCTGATTCCTTGATTACACTAGTTTACAATGGACAGAGTATAGGAAAAATAATATGGTTTCATGAAAGTCTCAGCTTTTTTCTGAATTTCAAACTTCAAAAGAGCTGCGATAGTTACAGGTGGTTAAGAGAGTGGGCATTTTCCCCCAACCACTACTTACAACTAGTTTGATATCATTAAACACATGTAATAAAGTATCAAAGTATGGTTTAGACCTTTGAGGGCATAACTGTGTCATTTTAATGCTATTTGTTTTAACCTCAGTTAAGTATGAATTTAAGCTTTTTTTTCAAAATTTTCTTTTCTGTTATCCTCATTTGATGCATTTTTTGTATAGATGAATGTATTTTGATATTTTTGGACTCAATTTTATCAAAATTTTTACCCGGGATTTCAAGTTTAATAAAGAATCTCAGTTGTTGCCACTATTCAGCCTTTCCTTACTGAAGAGACTCTGATTCCAACACAAATCTCTGGTTTACTTCCAGAATTTGAATCCTAAAATAAAATTTGACCTTTTTGGTTGTAGTTGGATCTCTCTCAGATATATGTTATTACCCAGACTATCATCTTTTTAATCATATGCTCGAACTCGTTGCAGAGCTCTTTTCTTGGATCTCATGATTGTATAATCACGTGAAGCCATGCCCTTGGTTACAGTTAAGATTATTTGAGTCGAGGGTGATCCAAAAACACCCCAAATAATAGTAACTTTTTTTATTAATTTATTCTTGCTGTGACACCATTGTTCCAGATGATCATTGTTGTACACATGCATGCATGTACCAAATGCAATTCTTTACATGGAGCTTCTTAATTGTTACACTGCCTCATATGTGGTCTGTACAGGTTTGCTATGACTGGAGTAAGGGAGCAGAAAATCATAACCCTGCAACAGCTAAAACCAACATTTTCCTCCATACTCCACAGGTCAGTTAATATATGGAAATTCTCTCTTTTTCTTATAGTGGGGCATGTCAATATGTCTTGTAGCTTGCGATTTTTATGGAAAAACATGATAATTAGTGTTTTAAAATGATATTTACTTTTTTAATTCATTATGCTTTTGGGTCTGTGTGTGTGTGCACATATGCACGTATATGTGAAAGGTCTTTCCATCTGTTTTAATGGTTGTCAGTTTTATTGAGAGCAGGAATCAGAGGTCAAAGGAAAGCCACGAGTCGCAAGTGGAAGGAAGTGATTTTTCTCAAGACTTTGTACTGTAAATTTTTTAATTTTTTTGACTCAAATATACCAAGATCAGTTTTTGGGGTGGTTCGAATTAGGGTCTCTCTTTCTTTCTAATATAGTGATTTTCTCAAGACTTTGTACTGTATATTTTTTTATTTTTTTGACTCAAATCTACCAAGATGAGTTTTTTGGGTGGTTCGAATCATGGTCTCTCTTTCTAGTATGGTGATTTTCTCAAGACTTTGTGCTGTAGAATTTTTATTTTTTGACTCAAATCTACTAAGATCAGTTTTTTGGATGGTTGGAGTCATTATCTCTCTCTCTCTCTCTCTCTCTCAATGCATGCATGCAGAGTGAGGAGATATTTGTGTTGTTTCTCCAATTTTTTTAACCCACTATTCCCACTCACAATGCATTCGTTGTTCTTATGTATAACCAACTTGGGGGACAGTTGTGCGATGAATGATCAAACCTTGAATATCACCTTGTAAACTTTCTACAAAGTTACAGTTTGGTTGCATTGAAAGGCTTTGGATATTTCGTGCATTTTTTTAAAAGAAAAAGTAGGTTCCCCTACTTACTTAAGACAATAAGATTATTTTTTTGCCTAGGGAAATTTACGGAAAAAGGTGTTCTATTATTAAAAATTTAAAAATAGTAATTTATTTTATATTTTTAATTTGAGTTTTACTTTTGTGAGTGTTGTATTCTAATTTTATTTTATTTTCTATATATTGGATTCAGCTCCAATTTGGGAGTTGATTTTTCTTATCATCACACAATTTTAAAATATTTTAAAACACATAAAACGACTACAAAGTTTATTTTGATCATTTTAGTTAAATTTTATTTATTTATATTATTTTTTACATGTTTATTATGGTAATAGATATGGATGCTCAAAATTCAAGCTCACTAAGATATTTAGAGAAATAAAATTAAACTTAAAATATACTATGATGTACTATAAAAAAGTAGGGCTTTAATTGTAAAATATAAAATATGATGAATATTTTTAAATTTAGAAAATAAAAAAGGATTGTTTTGTTAATTTCCCTTATGCATATTTTATCATTTCCATAACAATAAAAGTTTAGAACAGTACGCTCTGAGACCATTTATTTTATCTTTATTACAAGATATTTTTAGCTATTAGTAGATTGGACGGTTTAGGGTGTGATACGAAGTCCAAGAAATTATTTTCTGAACTCTGAATCTAGTTAAAGACACGCAACTACTTGATTTGAAATGTGTAATCCATGTAATAGATGTAAAAGAAGAAATGAAACAATAATTCCCAAATTTGGCACGTAAATTCTTTTGGATCCTATAGAGAAGCCTATTAAAAAGAATTTCGAAATAAAAAAAGAATTTGGGAAAGCTACAACAAATTCTTTTTCGTTGAACACGTTGAGCAAAGGCTTTCCATTTCATGAGTAGTTGGATTGAGGTCTTCAACAAATTCTTTTTCGTTGAACACGTTGAGCAAAGGTTTTCCATTTCATGAGTTGTTGGATTGAGGTCTTCAAGAACTCATGATTCATTTTTATCATTTTTAAATTTTTTTATTTCTTGAAAATGAAGCAATGTACATAATTTTAGATCAAAAGAAGTCCACATGATTCTCCAAGCTAAAAATATTATTTTTTTCTTTTCTAGAGTGGCGAGCTCGTTTTTTCATTGTTTTCTCTCATCTTAAAGATTTAAATGTTTTTCTCCTTTACTTTTCTTAGAGGAGCACAATACACTTTTCTTTCACGCCAAATATTTTTTCTCATTCTTTTGAAATATTGGGATCCACTATAAAATGTCATATGTTTATTTTAGATAAAATTTATTTTTTTAAGGTGATATTGTTTACGAAAAAACCATTTATTTTTTGTACATAGTGGTCACAATTATTATAATATTTCAAAAAAAATGGATGGTTTCTATTCAATCTTGACACATCTGTGTTTGGAGGGCGCAATTAGGAATTTTTTTTTAATGATATTAATCTATCTGTTAAAGAGGTTATATTCCTAAAATTTGAGGTCCTAAAATTAATCTTAGATGGGGTTTTACTCAGGGAGTAAATGGCAAGTGTACTCCGGAGGGAGTAGAATATTTTTGGCTTCTGTTAGACTAATTTTCTTGATGTTATCGATATTTTTAAAAGATAATATGCCACTTCCTAAATTTTTAGATTTTCTAAATATATATTTGAGTCTAAATCCTCATACGAAAGAGCTATTTTTAGTGAATTTTTAAATTTCTCTCAATTACTTTAATTTTTTTTATTTGTGTATAAAATTAATGAATATGATGGCACCTTTTCAATTTAGCAATATAGAATTGTTCTTATGTGAAAAATAATTCATGAGTTTAAAAAGCGAAAAGTTGGGTCATTGTTTATAGTATTGATTGGTTGTGCGTTTGCCATGGACTTGCCGTGCACCAGTAATTCTTCGTAAACTTATTCCGGGGATCACCTTTGAAATTTGGCCCAACATTCTTCATTAAAAATTCCATGGAGTGACCTCACAGTTTGCCATACAAATGAAATCTGAAAATAGGAGATATGAAGATATATATATATATATATTTTTTTTGAGGTGAGAGAAATTTTTTTTATTCAAATAGAATTTTTGAATCATCAATAATTAACCTTGTGAACAATTTAGAGAAAAGGAGCAAAAGAAAACTAATTTTGTCTCTTAAACCCCATAATTGATCATAGATGGAGGTCCAAAGTCAATATTGCATGGAAAAAGTTTATATAAGGTTGCAGCCTTATAAAAATCTAGTAGAAAAGGGTACTCCGAAATTGTAAAACCTTCCAATTGATCTCAACTTTGAAATATATGAATATAAAGGAAAAAAAGAATTTCAAGCTTTAAAAATAGTGTATTTTGTAACAAGTTATCTGAACAGTCTATTTTCAATATTTTCAAGTGTTTGTAGATATTTTTAAATTTTAAATTTCATAAGCTTTCAATTGATCAACTTGATGTGTATTATTTTTAAATTTTTAATTTCATAATTAAGGCTGAATATGGATTTTCAAACCATCATAAGGTGTTGGACACCGAAATTATATCTTTGGGAAAAATTTAGAGAAGTGCCTTATTTGTATAGTATAAGGTGCACACCTTATACAAACCTCACCCATATCACATATGGAGCTCGTTTTAACAATTTCTAAAATCCCTATCATTTTAAAACAAAAAAAAAATTAGATGGCTAAAAATGATTTCATCTTTGAGGTCAAAGAGAACATCTAACATGGCGGTTTTGCAGTGGGTTCCAGTGTGCAAATTGGTCCCCTCGGGACCACTAAATCTTTTCCCCCCATGTGATTAAACAACTTCATCAAGTTATTGTATTTGATATTAATACGGTTCTTCCACAAAGTATTTTTCCAAGACGAATGTGATCCTCAAAATGTTATGTGATAATTACGAACAATAATTTGATCCGAGCTATGGACCACGAGAAAAAAAACTTTTTGCTTCTAAATGAAATTAGTCCCCAAACACACCATTCTTATTGACAAAAAAATGAAAAGAATCTATATATCCTAACCCAAATCATGAAACGAAGCACTCGAACTAAATCGAAGAAGAAAAAACTGTGGCAAAATCAGGTGGACTCATTTTTATATAATCACAAATTGAATATAGATGCACACAGTTGGGATTCTGCTTTTTGTAGTGACATGAAGTCTTCATCTCTTACAACAAATAAATAACGATGACAAGAATAGAATTCGTGATATCTTCGTGTTGTTTAGTCTGAGCGCAAACTATGTCGGCACGTTGGACATGACAGATTGTGCTCGAGCAAGTTTCTTATCTATTCTTCATGATATTGATGCATGTACTCGAGCCAGTTGGTTACGCATTCTTCATGATATTGATGCAGACAAGACATGTCTCTCATATTGCTGCTGCCATTGCTCAGCTGGGATTAACATGAAGTGCTTAGGCTGCAACAAATATATAATATGCTACGAGATTACCTATATTAGGCATCGAAGGGTATAATTCGTGGTTTTTGGCATAGCAGGGAGATGACATCTTCTAGTTTTGGGTAGTGGAAAGGATGGAACATCTTGTATGCTTTATTGTTAAGGATATTCGAGATCGAATCAAAGGCTTTAGGACAATCTGTTCCTGAACTTGTCTCTGCCGCGATTCTTTCACTGATGACGAGGTGCACGTTTTCACAGGGTGGGTTGCAGGTCAGTGAGTGATAGGCCAATATCTTTGGAAGTGGCCGCGGTGGCTGGGTGGAAGTTCAGAAGCGTCGTGACAGAGGAAGACATGGTGCTGCATTGAACAAGAGAGAGAAACAATGAGAAATGGGATTGATAAGATAGAAGAAACAAGGAAAGCTGGATAAGGATTGTCTTAAACTTGAAAAGAAAGAAAGTAATACGAGGAGGAAGAGTACCTGCGTATGTATCTTTCTTTCCTGATATGTAGACTTCATTTTCTTGATATCTTGATTTGGTTTATAAGGACAAGATAAATATAAATTAACGTTCTTGATATCAGATGCGGTTTACATGATAAACAAAAATTATCGTTTTGAGAGAAAAAGATGGGTTTCTTGTTTCTTGAGTTTTTTTTTTCTTGTTGAGAGAGAGAAAGAGGTGTCTGCACTATTGATGAGAGAGAGGCGTGAGTGATACTTTCTTCTCTCTTTCTTGTTACGTAAGAGAGATGATAAGATCACAGTAAACTATAGCGTTTTGAAAGAGAGATCCGAATAGGGACACCTCGTAAATTTGAATTGAGATTATGGGTAATTTAAATATGGATATAAAATAATGAGTAAACTAGGTACGTACCCAAAACAATTATGAAAAATGTCAAATGATCCGATTATATTTGAAAATTACAAAGAAAGTTGGTCAATTCGTAATTTTTTTTTTCTCAAAATTGCCATCCTTGAACGGCATTTATTTATTTTTTTTGAAAAATACCAAATGATCCAGTTATATTTGAAAATTACAAGAAAAATTGGTCAACCCGAAATTTTTTTTTCTCAAAATTTCTATCCTTGAACCTGCAATTAAATTTTTTTTTTCTCAAACCTTATATCTTATTCTTTTTTTTTTTTGGGTGGGGTGGGTAAGAAATTTTTTATTTAAATAGAATTTTTGAATTATCTGCTAAGAATAATAATTTAGTGATTTACACACAGAAATTCAAATAAAAATAGGTTCGAGGATGTCCTCAGACTAAGAGGCACTTTTGAAAAAAAAAAAAAAACAAAGTTGCCGTATCATATTTTAGGAGAAATTTCATATTTTAGGAGAAATTTTAGAGACCTTTGTATCATATTTTAGGAGGAATTTCATATTTTCGAAGAAATTTTAGGAAGAAAAGAATCCATATATTCTTACATAAATAGTGAAAAGGAGCAACTGAGCACCCAAATCATGAATTGGAGCATCTGGACTAAATAAAAGACAAAAAAACTGTGGCAAAATCCAGAAGACTCAATCTTATATTATTAGAGTAATCGTCCACATAGTTGGGATTTTGTTTTTTTGTTGATATGAATCTTCATCTATGATGGTAGAAAAGAAAAAAAAGAGAAAAATAAAATCACTGATATCTTCATTTTGTTCATGCACGAAGTTACTCTGAGCGCAAGCTATGTCGCCAATGCGGTCTGCATGATATTGATAGAAACAAAGTATTTCCCTCACATTACTGGTGCCATTGCTAAACTCGGACATGCATACGGCATATACATCTTCCTTTTTCTCTGTTGCTTCTACTAGCTTAAACGACTCTACCAAAGAGGCCCGTAGTCGAAAAGGTGTATACGGCATGTACATCTTCCTTTTTCTCTGTCGCTTCTACTAGCTTAAACGACTCTACCAAAGAGGTCCGTGGTCGAAGAAAATTCTTGAACTTATTTCGAATTTTAGATACGAAGTTCTCCAAAATCTGCGGTTCCAAGTCAACCGCTTCATCATTCACCCTCAACAAATTAGTGAAACTCAATTTTTTTTTGGGGCCATTGGGATTAGCACGACTTGCATCTGCTCAACCAAACATGTAAGTTGCTGCTATTTTACCTAGGTTAGGTATTACCGATTTGAGTTCTTCATGCATGAAGGAGATGGCATCTTCTAAGGTTATCGACATGTTTTGGGCAGTGGAAACCATGAAACATCTTTTTTCCTTCATTGCAACTCTTAGTCTAATGATGAGTTTTATAAGTAAGTGGTGAGTGTTTTCGCGGGGTAGGTAGCAGGTGAAAGTGAGTTTTAGTCTTACATCAGCCGAAGCGGTTCTGCTGTAGTTGGGCAGTAGAGTTAAGAAAGAGGAAGGCATGGCTACCAAGACAGAAACAAGGGAGATGAAATAGAGAGATGGCAGCCAAAGTACGAATAAAGTTGATACAGTTAGGGCTTTGAGAAGAGAAAGCAAGGGAGAAGAACGTGATTTTGAAACACGAGAGAGAATTAAATAAAGTTGAAATAATGAGAGAGGTTTGTAATGCGTTGTTAAAAAAGAAGAGAGGAAAAGAAGGAGAGATAGGATTGATAAGATAAAAAAAACATGGAAAGACAAGGATTGTCTGGAAAAAGGAGAAAGTAATAAGAAGAGGGGGAGCACCTGCGACAAAAGAGAAGGAGGGATTTCCTTTTCTTCTTTCCTGATATATAGATTTGGTTTGGTTGATGAGATGAGAGAGAGAGGCTTCCTTCTTTCTTGATTTGTTCTTGATATATAGATTTGGTTTGGTTGATGAGATGAGAGAGGGTTCCTTTCTTTCTTGATTTGATTTGTATGATAAGGACAAGATAAACATAAATTAGCATTTGAAAAGAGAGGGAGATAATTCCTCGTTTTTGAGAGAGAAAAAGAGGTGTCTCAACTTTTGATGGAGAAAGAGATTTTCTTCTCTCTTTATTGGCCGGATCGAAAGCTGCTGAGGATTTGTAATGTTAAAGAGATAATAAGATAGACGAAATTAGAGCGTTTTTGAAAGAGTAGCATTTTATAGGAGAGAGATCAAGAAGTAGATCGAGATAGGGATTAGGGACACGTAGAAAAACCGATTTAAGATTGAATTATTGCTAAATCAAGATTTATACACCTCCTAATTATTTTTAGAAAGTTGATTTCTAATGAGCTATTTATTTCTTGCTGTTCTCTATATTGGATTTTTTTTAATGTTTTAAAAATGGAAAATGGTTCGATAGGGCTGTAGCTTTATTAAAATAAATAAAGCCTCACCTCATAATTCACCAAAAATTACAATTCAAGCATTGGAAAACTTTTACATGGATAATCTCGACTTGAACATAATAGTTGTGAAAAAAAACTTATGATTTTCAACTCTAAAAATATGTATATTATAAAAAATTATATAGACCGTCCATGTCATCCTAAAATTGAGTATTTATAGATATACAAGATTTGTACTCTTTCTTTAGTTTCAAATTTTATGATTTAGATCCACCATGGAGATTTCTGATGCCAAAAGTGCTTTTCAAATTAGGATTTGAGGTGAGACTTGAGTTAGTTTTTATAAAGCCTACACCCTACACAAACTTTATCCTTTGAATTTTGTTTATTGGGACTCGAAAAAGTTTCTTAAGTTGTATCACTAAATTAAACTCTAAGCCTTTTAATTTTTATTTTTAAAACCAATTATCACACTTTTTTAATTATTAAAATATTTTATTGTCTATTTTTTCAATTAAAAATAGGGCTAAGGAAATATTCTATCCTTACTTAAAAGCGTCCTATTAACTAAGGCTTACTAAGTTCTTAAATTTCTCTCAATTACCTTACTTTTTTTATCTTTATAATACGGTACTTTTTTAATTTTTCAATTATAAATTTTATTATATATTAAAAATAATTTTCATCAGTTTAAATTGTTTTTAATATGATCTTGTGCCTGTGGGTTGCAAAGACGATGAATGTATTTTTTTTTTTTTAATGTATAATTCTTGGTCTACTGCATTCCCAAGGGGGATCGCCTTTCTCTGGCTCGACTTTAGATCATATTGTGCCTACAGATTGGCTTCGCGGGATCAAATTGAACATTTGGTCCGACATGCAAGACGCCTAGTTTGAGGGATTTTTATGACCATGAAATTTTCAAGTCATTTTTCAGTCACCTTGTGACCAACTATATAAAAAAACATAAATTGTTTTGAGCTCTTAAAACCCAATTTTTTTTTTTTTTTTTTTAAATTATTGTACTTTATTTTATGAAAAAGTATACAAAAAGACCATTCACTTTTAATGTAAAATACATAATATATGATTGTTCCTTCAATTTCAAAATAAAAAAAAGGATTCTTTTTTAATTTCCATTTTGTCATTTCCCCACTAATAAAATTTTGCAATTATATGTTACGAGATCGTTTATCTTTATTACAAGGTACTTCTAACCATTATATGTCAATTTAGACACTTGTATAAAGTTCAATAAAGTTTTCTTTGAACTCTGAGTCTAGTTAATGACATACAAATACATGATTTGAAATTTGATGGATAAGAGTGATTGTAATTGTTCTAAAAGTTTTCTATTCTTTATCTAAAATCCATGTAATAGATGTAAAAGAAGAAATAGAATAATAAATCCCAAATTTGGTGCAAAAATTCTTTTGGACCCTACAAAGAGGCCTATTAAACAAAATTTGGGAAAGCCCCATAAAAATCTTTTTATCGAACTCATTAAGCAAAGGCCTTCTAGTTCGAGTTGTTGGATTAAGGCCTTCAAGAACTCATAATTCATTTTAATTATCCTTAAAAAAATTTTATTTCTTGAAAACGAAGCAATCTACAGAATTTGAGATCAAAAGAAGTCCACACAATTCCCCAAGCTAAAAATACTCTTATTTCTTTCCTAGAGTGGCGAGTTTGTATTTAAACTGTTTTCTCTCCTCTTATGGATGGGAGAGGTTTCTATACTTCTCCTACAACGTAGAAGATTTGTGCTTCCCCTACCATCCAACTGTCCAATTTTGATCAAGTGAGCCACTCAGATCTTATATCCGATGCTTCATAGTATTTTATTCTTAATTTTTTTATACAAATTGTATGAATATAAAATTTGGTAGTGCCATCTTCTCTTTGGGGTGCACCTACAAAAAATATTAAAAAATAATTTTTTGATAAAATATAATGACCAAAATACCCCTTGAAAATTTCAAGGGTATTTTAGTCATTGTATTTTATTGGGAATATTTTTTACCAGTGCAAGCAAAATAGAGGATTGGACACCCAAAAGTTGGTACCAAAATATTTTATTAAAAATTAAAAATACAAAAGGGGGCACTCTTAGCTCTCCATTTAGAATAGATGGTTAGATAAGGGGAAGTATAGAAGTTTTATGTTGTAGGAACGCATAGAAAGCTTGCCCTTTAAATATTTAAATGTTTTCTCTTTTAGTTTTGTTAGAAGAGCACAATACACTTGTTCTCTCACGCAAAATATTTTTTTCTCGTTCTTTTGAAATATTTGGGTCCATTTTAAAAATGTCATATGCTTATTTTAAATAAAATTTATTTTTTTAATGTGGGATTGTCTACAAAGAGACCATTTATTTTTTACACATAGAAGTCACAATCAGTGTAATATTTTCAAAAATTGGACGGTTTCTATTCGATCTTAAGACATTTTTTTATATATATGTTTAGAGGATGCAATTAGGAAAATTTTTTTAGTGATGTTAATCTATGTGTTAAAGAGGTATATTTCCAAAAATTGAGGTCCTAAAATTAATCCTAGGTGGGGTTTTATTAGGGGAGTAAATGGACCGTTTACCCCCAAATGAGTAGAATATTTTTGGCTTCTGTTGGACTAATTTTCTTGTTGCTATATTTTTAAAAGATAATGTAATACTTCCTTAATTTTTAGATTTTCTAAGTATATATTTTTAGTCTAAATCCTCATACGAAAGTGCTATTTTTAGTGAATTCTTAAATTTCTCTTAATTATCTTAAATTTCTTTTTTTGTATAAAATTAATGAAAGTGATGCTACTTTTCTCAATTTTGTAATTATAGAATTTTTCTTATATGAAAAATAATTTGTATGAGTTTAAAAAGCGAAAAGCTAAAACATTGTATATAACATGATTGGTTGGGCCTTTACCATGGACAGGTTGAGCACGAGTAATTCTTAATATTTCCACGTAGTGGCCACCCAGGACCAAAATGGACATTCGGTCTGCATTCAAGCTTCCTATCTTTGGGTGTGGTTTATGTAACGTTACAACCTTAAACAATCCAATTAAGGCCCACCTCCAAATTTTATCTTAACATGTAATTTTGTTGTAAAAAATTCTTTAGGATAATATTAAATCTATTTTCATTTCAAATTAAAAAATTGTACACTCCAAAAATGGTTAAAATCAAGTAGACCAATAAGCATGTAAAAATCTTGAAAATTGATTGTCTAGATAATGTGCTTCAAGATGGACTATTTATAGGACTCAAAAGCTTTTTTTTTTTTTTTTCATATTTATACATCTGGATGTCGAGATGATCAATTATAGGGTTTTTCAATATTCAAACAACCTTTCCGATAGATTTTTAAGGTGCATTTGTAATTCTACGCTTAAAGGTTGAAACCTTATATAAGATTTTTCCCTTTTTTTTTTTTTTTTTTTGGGGGGGAGGGGGTGTAAGAAATTTTTTATTAAATAGAATTTTTGAATTATCTCTAATTCACCTTGTGATCAATTTAGAGAAAAGGAAAAAAAAAAAAAAAACTAATTTTGAGCTCTTCAACCCCATAATTGATCAGACATATTAGATGGAAGGTCCAAAGTCAATATCACATATGGAACTCGTTTAAACAATTTATAAAATCCGTATTATTTTAAAACCAAAACAATCTGATGAATAAAAATGATTTCAGCTTTGAGGTGAAACTCACCATCTAACATGGTGGTTTTGTTGTATGTTCCAATGTACAAATTGGTTCCTCTCAGGACCGTTTTCTTTCTCTCTCTCTCTATTCTTTTTTTTTTTTTTTTTTTTTTTTGTAAGAGCACCAGGACCATTAGAACATTCCCCCATGATTTTAAGCAACTTCAGCTGATCTTAATCATGCGTTCTTTTATTTGATATTACTAGGGTTCTTCCATAAAATATTTCTCCAAGAAGTATGCGATTGTCAAAATGTTCTTTGCTAAATAAGAATAATAATTTAATGATTTACACACAGATCATAAAATTTATTCTAAAATACAAAAAGCTCCACTTATACGCATAAATTATGAAGAAGATCGTTCAACTTACATTTTTATTTTATTTTTTTCAAAATCAGCCTTCAGTCTGAGGATGGAATCCTCGATCCTAATTTCAAAAATAAAAAAATCCAATTTTTTTGTTACTAGGGCAGTTTCCCAAGCTTTAGAGTAGTGTCCGACTAATGAAAAAACTAAAAAAATAAAAAAAAATTTGTCAGAGGATGTCCTCAGATTAAGGGGAACTTTTGAAAAAATAAAAAAACTAGGTTGACCGACTTCCTTTGTAATTTCTATCTATAAATGGAGGATTTCGGAGAAATTTAAGAATCCATACCTAAGTCACTCATAATAGTTTGATCCAATCGACCACGAGAGCAAACTTATCCAAGATTGCCACAAAATTCACACTTTTGCATCGAACGTAGATGAAATTGGTTCCCAAACCAATGGTTCATAAAAAGGAGTATCTGTACTAAATAAAACAAGAAAAAAATGTAGATCACTCAATCTTATATTAAAAAATGTAGAGCATTCAATCTTATATTACGAGAGTATTCATCTACATACTAGGAATTTTGTAAAAATAAAACAATTGATATCTTCATCTTGTTTATGCATAAAGTTACTTTGAGCGCAAGTCGGTAAATTGCTCACGATTTATTGCACTCGAGCCACTTGCACATCCAGTCTTCATGATATTGATGCAAACAAGGCATTTCCCATACATCTTCTTTTGTCTCAATTGCTTCTACTAACTCAAAGCACTCCACCAAAGAGGCTTGTACTCGAAGAGAATTCTCGAGCTTATTTTGAATCTTGAGCTTATTTTGAATTTGAGATGCGAAGCTCCCCAAAATCTCCGATTTTAAGTCTCCGGCTTCATCATTCACCATGAACAAATTAGTGAAACGTAATTCTTGGGGCTCACTGAAATTAGCACGGACTGCCTCAGCTGCACCAAACATGATGCTGCTGGCTTGCCTTTGGACAAGAGAGATGACGTCTTTTACGGTTGTTGCCATGTTTTGAACAGTCGAAATCATTAATCATCTTCTTTTTTTCATTGCTAAAAAAACGACCTGGAATCAAAATATTATGGCCATCTGTCATTTAACTCATCTCTTTCGTAACTTTTTGTTTAATGATGAGTTTAATAAGTAGGTGGCTAATATTTTCGCGGGATGGGTAACATGTGAGAATGAATTTTAATCTTATATTGGTCGAAGCGACGGAGACTGGTTGGGGAGAAGAGTTAATAAAGAGAAAAACAGGGCGACTGCAAGACAGAAAGAGATAAATAGAAAAACAAGAGAGAGAATTATAAGCTTTAATAAGGTCTCAAAAGAACAATAAAGTTGAAACAGTTAAAGGATAAAAGAGGAGAGAGAACTAAATAAAAGTTGAAATAATGAGAGAGGGATTCTGCTTCAATTAGAAATGTGGTTGGATTATATGTTATCTTCTATTCATTTAGCACAGTGATAAAACTATTATTATTAGATGTTATGGTGATAATGGTCATGTTCGTCTCTCTATTAAAATAAATACAAATAGGGAGAAATACTAAAAAATAGGGTTGTTATCTAGAAAACGATTCCGTACCTATTTTTATATTGAATATATTTTTGTTTTTTTTTCTTTTTTAGATTATCGTATCTAAATGAAGTTAAAACAATAGTGAAAAAGATTGATTTTGAAAAATAAATTTGTGGCCCGGTTTTTTTTTTTAGCAATAATCCAAGAAGGGAAAAATGTAAAAATTTATTATTCATGGCCAAAACACTCCCTAATTTCTGCCAAAATGATAAAAAACATAAAAAAATATATTACAAACAAATTTCTTATCTTTTGGATTTTTCATTAGAGTTTTTGAAACTATTTAAAGATCCTACCACAGTGGAGGGTCCAAAGTCCATATCGCATTTGGAAGTGGTTTAAACAATTTCTAATATCCGTATCGTTTTAAACAAAACAAGAAACAGATGAATAAAAATGATTTCATCTTTGAGGTCAATCAGACCATTTTTTTTTTTAGTAAATTCAAACGGACCATCAAACATGGTGGCAGTGGGTTCCAATGTGCACTTTGGTCCCCTTGGGACCACTAAAACTTTTCCCTATGAGTTTAGCATTTTTTTTTTTTTTGGCAAATAACTTCTCTTGCTCTTAATGACATGTTATTGAAAGTTGGACGGTGTATATAAATTAAAATTTTTCTTATTTTCATACCAGCAAGAACACTCATAATATTCAGTTACAAATAAATAACTCTTGAAACAAATAAATAAAAGAAAATAAACATGGTTCTCACTTGTTAACACTGTTGAGTACAATTCTTTAAATCAAAATATTAACTCATTGCTTTATGGGAAGAGAATATCAAATCACAAATAAAGATTTAAAGAAGTAAAATTGTGAGATATTACTTCAACCACGCTTAATAGACCCCACACCGATTAGCAAATGATCAACTAGCAAGCGATCATCCCTTTGCTACCCAAAAATCAAACCACCACAACTAACCTTAGCTTGAACGTCCCATCGAGAAGCGAAAGAGAGTTGGGCCCATATTTACGAAAGGTCCATATAATTTTAGAAAATATTTTATTTTGTATTTAGAAATTTTAAATCTTATATTTTATTTAAAACATTAGAAAATTAATTTATCTTAATTTATAAATCTAAATGACAAAAATTCAAATAAATATTCTAAAAATCATATATCATAAAATTAATTAAAACTAATTTAACTAATTTATTTTGATGGGAATCAGAATCAGATCCATTAGATCTAAAAAATTATCAACATACGGGAGCGCTCCACCTTCAACTGCGCCGATGCTATGGGTGAAAACATTGTTCATTTTTGCCTATAGGCATTGCGTAGTGGCTGCATATATATATATATATATATATTAGGTGTGGTTTGTATAATGCCGAGGCTCTAAACAAACAAAATAGGGCGCACCTTTAAATAATGTCGAAATATGTTATTTTAATATTAGAAATCATTATGATGGCCTAAAAATTTATTTTCATCTCCAATAATAAAACTAAAGTTAAAAAATAGTGTTGATCGAGCAGATTTATGAACACTTGAATATCTTAAAA
The DNA here is from genome assembly GCF_054954075.1 of Amborella trichopoda. Taxonomy (NCBI): domain Eukaryota; kingdom Viridiplantae; phylum Streptophyta; class Magnoliopsida; order Amborellales; family Amborellaceae; genus Amborella; species Amborella trichopoda. The sequence continues at coordinate 55,834,535 of NC_142339.1, forward strand.
ATTGACGGTCTAGATAGTATATTGCAATATGCACTATTTTCAATATTTGAAAATTATTTTTTCTCATGTCCATATATCTTGATGTTGAGATGATCGAATTGAGGGTTTTCAGCATCAAAATAACATTTTTAATGAATATTTGAGGTGTGCCTTAGGAGCCTTGCTCTTATATAAACTTCTCCCCCCCCCCCCCCCCCGCCCCCACAAACACACACATAAATATATATATAGATTGTATACAATGAGACCATTTACCTTTGATACAAGGTGGTCACAATTCCTTACAACCATTTGATATGAAATTTGATAACTTGGATGTATAACAAAGTTCGAGAAAAATTCTTTAAAATTTGAGCTTAGTCAATGGAATAATTGTGCCCACCTATTTTCACATCCAACAGTCAAGATTAATGTGACCACCTTGTATCAAAAGTAAATGGTCTCATTCTATACTTTCCCATATATATATGAAAAATGATAGAAACAACCACGCTGCTTAGATATCTATCTAAGCCCAACGGCCTAGATTCAATCTAGGCCGCTCTGACGGTCATAATCTTATTCTGTATTTCTATTTTTATTTATTTTATAAATCCAAATCACTTGAAATTTTAGATGTCTATTAATCTCATCAGGATGCACCTAATAAAAATATTAAAATATAATCTAAAAATATAAATTGATCAAAATACGCTTGAAAAGTTTAGGGGTATTTTGATCAATTTATTTTTTATAAATTATTTTTTTGATTGTTTTTTAGATTCTCCAATTTTTAAAGAATACATGCCCAGAATTTCAAGTGATTTGGATTTATAAAAAAAAATATGCAGCCTAGCCCGCTATATCCTCCACCCTCCAATCAAGTTGCGTAGTGTGTGTGTGTAAATATATATCTGTATTTGTGTGTGTGTGTTTATATATATATACGGGTTGGGTCTGGGTCGGGTCGACTTGGACCCGGACCTGACTTGGATCCGACTCAAGTCCAGGGTTTTGGAATCAAACCTGATCCATTGGGTCCAAAACTTAGACCCAAATGCAAACCCGGATCGGATCGAGCCGACCCGATTGCCCACCCTAGGTATTTGGCTCGCCTATAACAAATTAGTGAATCACAAATAAATAAATTCAAAATTCCAAATTTCATATTTGTTTCTTACCGTTTATGGGGTCTACTCCAATGTCTCAAAAACCACCTTTTCTTTTTTGAAAAATCGTTTTTCTCTCATTTACCAGACTTAATAACAGCTGCATTTAGATACCAAAAAAAGTTGAATTATTAATTTCGCATATTAGTTGGTGTATATTTATAGAGTTTGCCTCAAAACACAAAGCCAAAACCAACTCATACCGAAAGGGTGCTTAAAATCACACCATTCATGAGTACAGGAAAATTTCTTTAGAACCCATTTCCAACATAACTGAAAACCAATTGACACCAGCAGGATTAACTAAGACACACCAAAACGCATGTCCTTGGCAAATTTCATAAAATTTGTTTCCACATAATCAATGTTGAAAACCAGTAAGCATTTCTAAAAGGAAAACGACTATGTAAGGTACACCTTAAAAAACCATAGAAAAAAGTTGTTCTGATGCTTGACCCTCAAATTGGTCATCTCAATCTTGAGATATATGAATGTAAAAAATAAATAAAAAGATGATTTCAAGTCATATGGAAATAGTTCATCTTAAAACGTATTATCTGAACCGTCTATTTTCAAGATTTTTAAATGTTTGTAGATGTGTTTGCTTTGAATTTCATAGTTGGAGGGTAACAAAAGATTTTCATATCATCGCATAGCTTTTTGGCAGTAAGCTCCCAACCGTTACTGAATGATGTGAATTCAATTCTACTATACATATTAGCAATCATTATATTTATTTTTAATAAAAAATTGTATGTACATATCTAGATGTATTGACTTTTTAAACAAAAATACTATGCTATTAAGACAATTGTTGATCCCTGACACTTGTGTCGACGTCCATGAAAAATTGGCCTTGCCAACCTAATTTTTAGGTTATGTAACGTTAACCAGTTATGTCCTATGATGGTCACTATGTGAAAAGTTAGGTCAGAGGCAATGGCCATGGAAATGGCCTAATGTAATACTCCAACCTTGGGCTATTATTGCAACTAGAAAGTCTGCTTGTTTGAAAAATACTGTTGCATCAAAAACATCATTTTTTTTAATGAATTTTTTGCGCCTTTTGTAATACTCACCAAAAGGATAGAGGCCCAAATCCCCATTAGCATATCACCTTTTCCCATTGACTTACCCTTTATGCGGACTTGCCGGCTTGATTTTCTGAAATTACCCAAAAAGTAGGAAATGTGGATTTCCCATCTTTCAGAGGACACTCTTTAGGATTCAAAATGAACCCCATCAAATGGTTGTAAATCTCATCCCCGTTTAATAAATTAGTAGACGGTGATGGAGGGAGAGTGGACATACCACATGGTGAATCTCATGTTCTTTATGATACTCTTACTATTGTCATCCATCTTTTCATGGACAGATATGACCAATGTTCTAAAATTTGCTCGAGTCCACTTGGTCTCACCAAAGTTGCCGGGTTCAAGTAGTAAGCGGTCCTGTTGAGTTCAAGTAGGAACCGGTTTTGCGAGTTGAGTAGGAGCTGCCAAACTCGGCTTCTTCTTGCATTTGAGCATAATTATTTGCACGTGCCTGCCGAGTCCTGGTCAAATCCATTCAAAGAATTCAGACTCAAAACCCTGCCAAAACTTCTCAATTTGGTATATCATTATCAATCTTGAGAAGAATAATTTCAACTCCTAAATGAGTATCTTGTAACGCATCTGGACAATTCATATTAAGTGCTTACATATCTACTAGATCCACATCATTCTTGGACCTGTTGAGGAAATAAGATTTTCTAAACGAATTTCATGACGAGTTTTGGAGGTGTGGTTCTACTTTTTCAAAGTACAACCAAGGTTAGGGCTGTTAATGGGTCGGGTTGGGTCCAGTGCAACCGTCCTAGATCCATCTTAATTAGGTATCTTGACCTTTGGATGTAAAATTGGATGGTGGCGTTTATTTCATTGATCAAGCTCAAAGTTCAAAAGAAGTTTTTTCGAACTTTGTGACACACCCAAGCTATCAGATTTCACATTAAATAGTGTAAGTAATTGTGATCACATTGAATCAAAGGTAAATGGTCTCATTGTATGCAATCAGATGGTTGCAATTAATCCATTGACCAAACTCAAACTTCAAAAGAAATTTTCTCGAACTTTGTGATACATCCAAACTATCAAATTTCACATTGTATAGTTGTAATTAATTGTGACACCTTGTATCAAAGATAAATGATATATATCAAGGAAAAATATATGGTCATCTGCCTCATGTCGATAAGCAAAATACGCCAATGACCCATATTGAATCTGAGCCGATCTGACGATCATGGATGTCCGGTAGTGTCCCATAGTGTTTGAATTTTAATTTTTTTTTACAAATCCAAATTATTTGAAATTTTAGGCGTGTGTTCTAAAAAAATAGGTGAATCTACGATAAAATATTTTACATAAAAAATTTGACCATAATAGCCCCACAAATTTTCAGGGGTATTTTGGTCAATTTTTTTCATGTAAAATATTTTTTTAATATTTTTTGTAGATTCGCATATTTTTGAAAAAATCACACAAAAAATTTCAAGTAATTTGGATTTGTATTAAAAAAAATTAAAATTCAAATACTATCGGACATCCGTGATAGTCAGATCGGCCCAAATTCAATCTTGGCCGTTGGCACATTTAACTTATCTACATGAGGCTGATCACATTTTCACCTATAAGCGTTGGGAAGAGTTTTCTTTATATATATATATATATATATATATATATATATATATATATATATATATATATATATATATATATATATATATATATATATATAGAGAGAGAGAGAGAGAGAGAGAGAGACAGAGAGAGAGACAGAGAGAGAGAGAAGTTTATATAGAGCCGAGGCTCTAAACAATCAAATTCGAGCCTACCTCAAAAATTTGACTAAACGAGATTGTTTTGATGCCCAAATATCCTCAAATTCATTAGCTCGACATCAAGATGCATGGACGAAAAAAAATGGATTTCAAGTTTTGGAAATAATGTATTTTGTAATGCACTTTTGGATCGTCAATTTTCAAGATTTTCAAGTTTTCATAGATCTCTCGATCTACACTATTTTTGAAGCTTTAAACTTTATAAATAAAGATGAAAATATATTTGAAGGCTATCAAAAAGATTTCCAGTTTTGAAACCACAGTTCTCGATACTATTTGAATGTAGGCTCTAATTTAATTATTTAGAGCCTAGGCTCTATACAAACCGCACCCATATATATATATATGGAAAATGATCATGTGCGCTAGTAAGCTCAAGAGTAGGCCCAGATTGAATCTGAGCCGATCTGATAATCACGGATGCTCGATAGTGTTTGAAATTATAATTTTTTTTCTACGAATCCAAATCACTTGAAATTTTAGTCGTGTGTTATTCTCATCAAGCCACAAGTAATAAAAATATATAAAAATAATAATTCGGGGGTATTTTGGTCAATGTTTTTCATATAAAATACTTTTTTGATATTTTTCAACGATTCATCTATTTTTTATGAACACATGCCTAAAATATCAAATGATTTGGATTTGTAGAAAAAAAATTAAAATTCAAACACTATCGAGCATTCGTGATTGTCAGATCGGCCCAAATTCAATCTGGGCTGTTGGGCTAATTTTTTCTTGTGAGCCCACTGGCTCACATGATCATTTTCCTATATATAAAAATATATATAGGAAAAAGATGGGATTAGCACACTAGCTCATATGAACATAGGAGCGCAACGGCCTAGATTGTATTTGGGCCGATCTGATAGACACGACCTTATTTCGTGTTTGAATTTTAATTTTTTTTCTAAAAATCCAAATCACTTGAAATTTTAGGCGTGTGTTCTTCTCATCAAGACACACCTAATAAAAATATAAAAAAATTATTTAGAAAAATAAAATGACCAAAATATCCCTGAAACTTTTAAGGGGTATTTTTATCAATTTATTTCATGTTAAATTTTTTTTTTGATATTTTTAGATGATGAAAATATTATTTGATGAACAAAATCCTAAAATTTTAAATTATTTGGATTTGTAGATAACAAATTAAAATTCAAACATTACCGGACATCCGTGATCGTCAGATCAGCCCAGATTTAATATGGGCCGTTGGGCTCATATGTTCATATGTGCTACTGGACTAATCCCAGATTTTTCCATATATATATATATATATATATATATATATAGAAAATAATCGAATGCAACGGTTGTATAGTAGTATAATGCAACCATACCTCTAGAAAACCATATTTTTGGCTTTTGTATGACCCTGAATTTTGCACACACATTCTCTTCATCCTCATAATTAATCCTACGAAGAAAAAAAATTCAATTTGCACCCTGGATATGGTAAAAATTAGTACTCATCTAACAATGAATCTCGACCATTTATTTGGTGATCTAGGCCTTAACAAATTCAAAATCACTTTTTCTTTTTAGCATTATTAATCTAATGATGATAACGTTATATAAAAATTTTGAGAATAAAAAAATCCTTCTAAGGCCTATATCTAACCATTTCAATAAAATGGACGGCTTATATTAATTAAGCTAGAATAAAACTTTCTAGAGCATTTTTTCAAAATTTTCTTTTTTGTGATTGTTCTTCAAAATGAAAAGAGTGTACATTTAAAAATTTGTGTCAAACAAATGTCTCTAACATGGTTTTTGAAGATGGTTGCATTATACTACTATACAACCGTTGCATAAAAGCATTCCCCTATATATATATATATATATATATATATATATATATATATATATATATATATATATATATATATATATATATATATATATATATATATATATATATATATATATATATATATATATATATATATAGGGTTTGTCTAGAGTTAACAACCCCATAAAATATAAATGTTCAAGTTAGAAGGGGTTGTGATGGTGTATTTATCAAAGCAATCATTACTTTTTTATTAAAAAATTATTTAAATAGGTAACTTTACTATTAAGCAAGAGTAAATTTGAAATTTTCATAAAAATACAATGGCATTTTGAAAGTTAGTGTCCTCAAACTCTATTTGTAGAGTGCTATTGTCTCTTAGTTAAAATTTCAATTTTACTCCTTATGGAGAAGACAAAAGTACCTTTTGTCTTGTAGTAATATTTACAAAATTATCCCACAAAAGTAACTTTTTTAAAAAAATAGACTACAAAATTAATAAATCCACCCTTCACGACTCTTTCTAGATTGAACCTTTGTAATTTGAAGCGTTGTGAAGTTTAGAATATCCTATATATATATATATATATGAAAACACTTCAAAACGCCTACAGGTGAAGTTCTATAGTACTTCACCTACAGCTTTATCACTATCCAAAGTTCATCACACGGCCATAGATGCTTGATAGTATTTTGAATTTTAATAGTTGTTTGACAAATCATAATGATCTAAAATTTGGTAGGTGTGTAAAGCATAATGAGGCGCACCTGAATAAAATATAAAACAAATAATTTGGATGATAAAAGTGACTTAAAATACCCCTATGAAGTTTCAGGGGCAATTTTATCATTGCATTTTATGACTATTATTTTTTAATATTTTATTTTGGTGCGAATTGGTCATATGTACACACGCCCCAAATTTTAGATAAAATTGATTTGTAAAATAATTATTAAAATTCAAATAGTACCGGGCAACAGTGACCATGTGATGAACTTTTGATAGTGATAAGGTATAGGTGATGCACTGTAGAACTTCACTTATAGACATATATATATATATGTATATGTCTATATATCTTCCATATATATATATATATATATATATATATATATATATATATCTATATATATATATATATATATATATATGGAAGATACTACAAAATGCCTATAAGCAAAAGTGAACAGTTATGTCGCCTCCCTCATCACCGTCCAAAGTTCATCGTATGGTCACGATTGTCCGGTAGTATTTTATTTTTTATTTGTTTCTACAAATTAGAATGATCTAAAATTTGGAGTGTGTGTTCATAAAAATAAGCGAATCTTTAAAAAATATCAAAAAAAAAAATTTATGTGAAAAAAATTAACCAAAATACCCCCGAAACATTTTGGGGGTATTTTGATTAATTTATTTTTCACAAATTATTATTTTTTATATTTTTATTAGGTGCACCTCACTAAGATGTATATGCGCTCTAAATTTCAGGTCATTCCTATTTATAGAAAAAATGAAAAATAAAGCACTACTAGACAATCGTGACTGTGCGATGAACTTTTGATGGCGATCAGGGTAGGGTTCCTTTTCACCTATAGGCGTTGGGAAGACTTTATATATATATATATATATATATATATATATATATATATATATATATATATATAAAACACTACCCAATGCCTATAGGCGAAAATAAACTGTAATTTTGCCTATACTCATCACCGTCCAAAGTTCATCGCAATACTATGCAATGCATATAGGCGAAAATGAACAGTGATTTCGCCTATGCTCATCATTGTCCAAAGTTCATCGCACGGTCATAGTTGTCTGGTAGTGTTTCATTTTTCATTTTTTTTTCTACAAATTGGAATGATCTGAAATTTGGAGCGTATGTTCATAAATAATAGAAAAATTTAATAAAAATATAAATATTATAATTCACAAAATATAAATTGAAATTTAAAGGGGTATTTTGATAAATTTATATTTTACAAAATATGTTTTCATATTTTTATTAGGTGCGCTTTACTAATATATACACACGCTCCAAATTTCAGATCATTCCGGTTTATATAAAAAAAGAAAAAGAAATTCAAATACTACTAGACAATCATGACCATGCGATAAACTTTGGACGGTGATGAGCATAGGCGAAATCACTGTTCATTTTCGCCTATAGACATTGGGAGACTTTTCCTATATATATGTATATATAGAAAAGCAAAGCTTACAATGGGTGGGGAGCTATAATGAAAAGTAATATAGGTGAAATCCCAACCGTCAGATCTTCATTGAGTAGTTCAAACTATATCACTATTTTAATTTTAATTTTTTTTCTATAAATCTGATTAAGATGAAATTTTGATTTTATATAACTAACACTATTGCGCACCATATAAAAATATAAAGAAATTATTTTCAATAATTTAAAATCACCAAATTATCCCTGTCATTTTTTCGAGGTATTTCAATCATTTTATATTTTGAGAAATATTTTTTATGTTTTTTAATTGTGCACCCTTTTTTTTAGTATGCACATCTAAAATTTCGCTATGATCTGATTTTTTAAAAAAATATTAAAATTTATATAATGATATACATTCTGAACCACATGATGACGATCTTACGGTTGAGATTTCACCTATATTGCTATTCATTATAGGCGCCTAGCTATTGTTAGCTTTTTCCTATATATATAGAGTTATGTTAGAGTGCTCACATTACGGAGTAATTTTTCAATATACTCAACAAATTTTGAACACTTCTATGCCCTTGTTTTGTACATGGAGTCTTTTTTAGTAATTAAGAGGAGGGCGACGTCACACCCACATGGAGTACATTAGTGACATTTAATACTCCATGTAGATGACGTCACGTCTTCTTAATGACTACAAATTTTGGACATTTCTATGTCGTTGTTTTGTACATGGAGTTTTTTTAGTAATTAAGAGGAGTGTGATGTCACACCCACATGGAGTATATCAGTGGTATTTAATGCTCCATGTAGATGACGTCACGTCTTTTTAGCGACAAAAAATACCCTCACTAAAAAAGACTCTATGTACAAAACAAAGGTATAGAAGTATTCAAATTTGTTGAGTACAATGATAAATTACTCCATAGTGCGAGCACCCTAACATAACATATATATATATATATATATATATATATATATATATATATATATATATATATATATATATATATATATATATATGGGGAAAACGTTTCTATAATTCCCCTACAACATAGAAGATCTATTCTTCCCCTACCATCCAGCCATCCAATTTTGATGAAGAGAGCCGCTCACTGTTTGAGCTTAGATCCGACGTCTCAAAGGATTTTATTTTTAGTTTTTTTCATACGAATCGTATGAATATGCAATTTGGTACATGGAATCTTCTCATTGGGGCGCACCTATAAAAAAATATTAAAAATAAATTTTCCATAAAATATAATGACCAAAATACCCTTTGAATATTTTAGGGGTATTTTGGTAATTTTATTTTATTGAAAACATGTGTTTTATATTTTTCGCTAGTGTGAGTTTAATAGAGGATTGGACGTCCAAAATTTGGTGTCAAAATAGTTTATACAAAAAAATAAAAATAAAATAGTGTAGAGACGTGACATCGTGATTTGGGGCAATCTTAGCCATCCATTCAGAATGAACGATTGGAGAAGGGGAGGTATATAAATTTTATGTTATAAGGGAAGCATAGAAAGCCATATATATATATATATATATATATATATATATATATATATATATATATATATCCGAAAATTTTATAGAACCTAGGCTCTAAACAATCAAATTAGAGCCTACTTCCAAACATTGGTTAGAATAGGTCGTTTTGATCCCAAATATCATCAAATTGATAATCTCGACATCAAGATGCATGGAATGAGAAAAAAATGAATTTCAAGTCTTAGAAATAGGGCATCTTGTAATGCATTTTTCGACCGTTAATTTTTAAGATTTTCAAGTTTTCATAGATCTGATCGAGCTACATTATTTTTTAAGCTTTAAATTTAGTAAGTAAAAATGAAACTATATGGCATCGAAACTATATTTCTCGACACTATTTGAAGGTGGGCTCAAATTTGATTGTTTAGAGCCTCGGTTCTATGCAAATCGCACCCCCTCTCTCTCTCTCTCTCTCTCTCTATATATATATATATATATATATATATATATATATATATATATGGAAAACACTACGCACGCAATGCCTATAGGCAAAATTGAACAGTGATTTCGCCTACCCCCATAACCGTCAAAAGTTCATCGTGCGGTCACGATTGTCCAGCAGTGTTTCATTTTTCAATTTTTTTTATAAATCTGAATGACCTGAAATTTGGAGCGTATATTCATAAAAAATATGAAAATCTTCGAAAAATATATAAAAAAATATTTTACATAAAAAAATTGACCAAAATACCCCCGAAAAGTTTCAAGGGTATTTTGGTCAATTTTTTTTACCGATAATTGTTTTTATATTTGTATTTCTCAATAAAATGTACATACCCTCCAAATTTCAAGTCATTCTGATTTGTAGAAAAAAAATGAAAAATAAAACACTACCAGACAATCATGATCGCGCGATAAAATTTGGATATATATACTACAAAATGCCTATAGGTGAAGTTCTACAGTACTTCACCTATGGCTTTATTACCGTTCAAAGTTTATCACACGTTCACAGATGTCTGATAGTGTTTGAATTTAATATTTTTTTTACAAATTATTATGAACTGAAGGTGTGTGCAACTTAGTGAGATGCACATGAATAAAATATAAAACAAATAATTTGAATGATAAATATTACATAAAATACCCCTATAAATTTTCATGGGTAATTTTATCATTTTATTTTATGACTATTATTTTTTAAATATTTTATTTTGATAAAACTTGGTCATATGTACACACATCCCAAATTTTAGATAAATCTAATAAGTACAAAAATTATAAAAATTTAAATACTACTAACTCGTGTGATGAGATATACATGAAGTACGGTAGAATTTCACTTATAGGCGTTTTGTAGATGCTTATATATATATATATATATATATATATGAAAAAGCTTTGGGGAACCCAGTAGTTCATGGAATAGTATAAGCTCAACGGTCTTGATTGAATCTGTGTTGATTTGACGAACACGGATGTCTGATAGTATTTGAATTTTAATTTTTTTTCTACAAATCCAAATCACTTGAAATTTTAGATGTGTGTTCTTCTCATCAAGCCGCACCTAATAAAAATATATATAAAAAGAATTCTAAATTTTTTTGGATCAAAATACCCCTGAAATTTTTCGGAGGTATTTTGGTCAATTTATTTCATGTAAAATATTTTTTTGATATTTTTTGAAGATTCGCTATTTTTGATGTACACACGCTTCAAATTTCAAGTAATTTGGATTTGTAAAAAAAAATGAAAATTCAAACACTATCGTACATCTGTGATTATCAGATCGGTATATGGGTTATGTTAAGGTGCTTACACTATAGAGTAATTTATCATTATACTCAATAAAATTTAGACACTTCTATAATGTTTCATAAACACACGTGTATTACATAAAAATACCAAGTTAAGTCGACCTTGACCTAAACCTAACCTGATCCGATAACGTCTAGAATGGACCCAGACCTGACTTCAAGTCACATCAAGTCATTTGGACCTAGACTCAATCCACCGTGTCGAATACTTGACCCATACGCCTCTAATCCAATTGCCAACTTTAATCGTAGCTTATGCTAATCAATGTTGCCAGATTCAGTTCGCTTTAGTGCATTCCCTTAAACGAAGCTCTTGGTCAGATTTTTGGCCTGGACTGAGGAGAAGCTCTAGTGCATTCTCTTAGGCTTGCTTCAGGTTGGTTCGGCACACTTCGATCCGATGCAACCTCCTCGCATAATCACAAATTTGTCTCTTAAAAAAGCAATTCTGTTCTACGACCTGCTTCAGTGTGAGTCGCCTCTTCGATTGAAGCTTCGGCTAGAGCATAGCATTGTGTTTTTTTTTATTATTGATTTATATATATATATATATATATATAAATATATACTTTATTAATATTAATTTTTTAAAGTCCGCCTGTAAATTGGCCGAGTTTTTTACACCGAAGACGCTGAAGTGAAACGCCGATTACACTTTTCAAGCAGTGTTTAAAAAAACGCTGAGTCGAACCGGACTCGCCCCGTTCGACTCGGGAATCGCCATGGACGGATCGAATCGGTGAAAAAACGGGAATCGTCCGGTTCTAGAGAGAACCGGACGATTCTGCACAGTGACTCGCTGATTCACTGTACGGAATCGGCGAGTCCCCGTACAGTGAATCGGCGAGTCTCGTACGGTTTGTTTTTTTTTTTTTTTTTTTTTTTTTTTTTTTTTTTTTTTTTTTTTTTTTTTTTTTTTTTTTTTTTTTTTTTTTTTTTTTTGTAATCCATGATAGATTTTTTTGTAATACTTGATCGATTTTTTTGTAATCCATGATCGAATTGTTTTTTTTTTTTTTTTGTAATCCATGATCGAATTTTTTGTTTTTTTTTTTTTTTGTAACCCATGATAGAATTTTTTGTAATCCATGATCGAATTTTTTGTAATCCATGATCGAAATGTCTGTTTTTTTTTCTTGTATTCCATGATCAAATTTTTTGTTTTTTTTGTAACCCATGATAGAATTTTTTGTAATCCATGATCGAATGTTTTGTAATCCATGATCGAAATGTTTGTTTTTTTTTTGTAATCCATGATCGAAATGTTTGTTTTTTTTTTTGTAATCCATGATCGAATTTTTTGTTTTTTGTTTTTTTTGTAACCCATGATAGAGTTTTTTGTAATCCATGATTGAATTTTTTGTAATCCATGATCGAATTGTTTTTTTCTTTTTTTGTAATCCACGATCGAATTTTTTGTTTTTTTTTGTAATCCATGATCGAATTTTATGTAATCCATGATCGAATTTTATGTAATCCATGATCGAATTTTTTTTAATCCATGATAAAAAATTTTGTAATCCATGATCGAATTTTTTGTAATCCATGATCGAAATGTTTGTTTTTTTTTCTTGTAATCCATGATCGAATTTTTTGTTTTTTGTTTTTTTTTTGTAACCCATGATAGAATTTTTTGTAATCCATGATTGAATTTTTTGTAATCCATGATCGAATTGTTTTTTTCTTTTTTTGTAATCCACGATGGAATTTTTTGTTTTTTTATGTTTTTTTTTTTTTGTAATCCATGATTGAATTTTACGTAATCCATGATCGAATTTTATGTAATCCATGATCGAATTTTTTGTAATCCATGAACGAATTTTTTGTAATCCATGATTGAATTTTTTGAAAATTTGTGATTTTTTTTTTTTAATCCATGGTCGAATTTTTTTTTGTAATCCATGATAGAATTTTTTTAAAATTTGTGATTTTTTTTTTTTAATCCATGATCGAATTTTTTTTTGTAATCCATGATAGAATATTTTGAAAATTTGTGATTTTTTTTTTTTAATCCATGATCGATTTTTTTGAAAATTTGTTATTTTTTTTTTTTAATCCATATTATTCAAAGAGAAAATGAGATAGATGATGATTCTGCGGCCACCATATCCCAACCATATTATTCACATATCGAGTCCCAACAGCAACAGTGTACGGATGAGCACGACAGTGCAGGTGAGCATGAAAGATAGACAAGCTTCGGAGATTTTAGAGTGGGAATACAACAAAACACTAACACTCAAGGATTTGGGAATAGTCAGACGCCTGCTAATATCGATGATTCGTTTTTAGATCGCATCGATGAATTGTTAAACGAATTCAATCAATGGTACCAGTGTGACCAAGAAGAACAATAACGTCATCTATCATTTTATTTTTAGATCATATGTTACTAATTTTATGCTTTATTGTAGTCCATGTATATTGATATACTTATTCCATGATAATTCTATGTTTATCCTTTTGTGTGATGTAAATTAAATGCTGAATGGCGGTTCATGCAGGGAAAGAACATATTAATATTCGCATGTTCATTCAAAAACATGAAAATTCTTAATGGAGTACCCTCATTTCTTATTGAATTCCTAAAAAAAATATTTATAATAAATTTTAATAGTTTTTTTGGATTTTTTTGGAGCTTTATTCTAACCGATTCACCATATTCTCGATCAAGATCGCCGATTCTCCGATCCGGATCAGGTTTTTGGGTGCCTAATCGCGATCACCGATCCGTTTTTTAAATCATTGTTTTCAAGCAAGGACACCCGCTCCGCCTTGGGTGGATTACTAAAATAAAACGTGCCCTAATCAGCTAACTTTTAACAAAATACCATATTAACCCTCCTTCTGCACAAATTACAAATCACAAAAAAGAAAATTATTAAAAAATAGAAAATTTGGAAGGAAAAAGATCCCTCGTTTTACGAAAATGAGGATTCGTATTGCGTTTGTAGCCTGGTTTTTTCTGTGATTCTCGAAGGATGATGAACAATTTGAGATCCTTTTATCGCCCCATTCACATCGTTTCTCTCTCTTCTTCCTTCATTTTTTGTAGAGACCTAAACCAATTTGCTTTCTGTCTTCCTAACAAAAATTCGCTGCTTTCTTCTTCTTCTTCTTCTATATGTACTCCAAGCACTGTTGATTGTAATGGAGGACTTAGATTTAGTGGTTTCAGTGTGGGTTCGCGGAGAATGGTGGCTAGGGCATCAAAATGGAGCTCTGATAAATCCCCCTATGAAACCCTAGGTGAATTTCTTGTCAATTTTCAGAATGATTTGTAAATTTATGGTTTGTGAAGTTTTTACCTTTGCACAGAGTCCTGAAATTAAATTCCAGGTTAATTCAACTGGAATTACTCTGGAAATATGTTAGAGAACGAGTTTTTGAAGTTTTGTTTTGTTTTGTTTTGTGGCTTATGTTGCTGAGCTAGTTAAATTTAGAGGCTAATTCAAGTGTTTCAAGAAATATTTTTTGTTTCTTTTATTTGCCTTGAATGATTAGATTCAGTAACTGTTTTGTCATAGATGAATTTTCAAATAATCGACAAAGCGAAGTAGATATTAGAAGAATTATCTGTGTTATCTCTTGTTTGCATTGAAAGTTGGTTATGGTTCATTCTTCGGTGATTTTCATATATTTTCAAGAAGTAATAAATGCCTTCTTTTTCTCTTGTTCTGTTTTTTCTTGTGTCATTGAACAGAATTGGAAAGAAATGCTGATGAGGAAGCAATAAAGTTTGCATATAGACGCTTGGCGAAATATTACCATCCTGATGGTTTGGATCTCCATCCATGCCTGTTTAAGTTCTGAGATTAATACATAATCATATATTATAGATGAGGCTGTTGTTTCGGTAATTGGTTCATATACTACAATTGGTGATGATGTGGTGCTGGTGTTTGATACTTTCATTGAGCTGCTAATGAAATCGTCTTCTACCTGTTCTTTGTCTTTTTATTGGTAACTAGGACTTGTACCTGCAACCTAGAGATTGAGATAAAGGACTCCACATACTAGGCTATGACAAGAGCCCACATTTTGTCTATGTAAAAATTCCTCATTTCCTCCTGTATTTGGATCATTACATCACATTTAGACTCATTATGTATACCTATGTTCGGGATTATGTTAGTGTTCTTCTACTTTTGTTTCTTTTGCTTAAAGGCAAAGGGAAGCCTTTTCGTTTCTACAAAGTTAGGAGTAAGTTGTCAAATGTATCTTAATTCTTGTAAAATATATTAATTGTTCTTCATTTGGTTCTCAGCACCTGACTCGCCTTAAGGCGTTGTTGGTTCAGTCGATGGATATTACACCGATCTGTTTCATTAAGTGATAACGTGTACGTTCAGCTTAATGTCTCAAGAGAGATGTTCTTGGTAGATGGAGAAAGTTCCGATTCTCTTTTAGTCTGGGGAGTCCTATTGTATATATGATTTACTAATAAGGACTTCTTTTTGCATGGCTTAGCAAAAAAAAACATTTTTTTCACATTGGTCTCATTTCTGGGCATATGGGATGAGTAATTTTGTCTCTAGATTCACTACCTACTTGTAATGATTACAAATGACCCCTAAGAAGTACAGGATTTATCCAAGTTTTCATGTGGGGGAATGAAGCACAACGATGAACAGAATATGATGATTTGGAAGAAGCAATTACCCTTGGCCGAGGAAATACAAAGACAAGACAACTTCTGATAGACCGGACTGGCATTTTTATTCTGGAACATATCTAGCTCCAAAGTGAGGGAAAATAATGCACGCTCTCTCACACGAACTAACAATTTCTCAAACAAAAAATTATTTGATCAGAATAATGTTTCTGCAATATTGGTATATAACTGGTAAACAAAATCTTGGTCTATAAGTACCCATCAGAAAAACAATGTCCTCAACCACACCACATTCTGAGTTTTCTTTCTTTCTTTTTTTCTAATAATCCTTCATTTTATACAGAGTTGATCTGTGTAATGACAGATACTAGGTATATAAAAGAGTGTTAGCATGGAAACAACTCAATCACAACATGTGAAAAGTTATGTTTTTGGGTGGCAAGCAATTCTGTCTCTTACAGTTGTCAATCAAATGAGTTGGATAATTGAATGCTGAATTCACACATGTTTGGAAGCGAATGGAGGGGCTAACCCGCTTGCTAGAGCGAGTGTCTCCAAATCATTTTGGGTTGTGAATTTTGACCTCTTTCTTAGTTTATAGAGTCTGATGTAGCAGTAGTACATAGACTCAATTTTGTACATGCTGATTACACATGTAAATCAATTTTGTTGAATAAAACACAATTACCAATCAAAAACAAAATCATTGTCATCATCATTATCAGAGCCTTTTTCCAACTATTTGGGGTAGTTACACCAATCTTGATCCGCCATTCTGCTCTATTGAGGGCCATACCCTCAGTGAGACCTTTAGTCCCCATATCTTTTCTCACCACTTCCAACCTCATCCTTTTGGGCTTATCCCTTTAACTTTTTTGAGCCATCCACTTGAACCAATCAAAAACATCATCATCTTCAAAACCTTTTCCCAACTAATTGGGGTCAGCTTTGAACCGATCAACAAAAAATATACATTTTTTTATTTTCTCTAAAACATTATCTTATATAATACGCATGTTAGCATAACCATAAGTCCATGCATTACTATGAAAGTTTAATGGGCTAGCCTCATGGTGCATGTTTACGGTTGCTTCATGTTGATTGGGTTCTGGAAATAAATATCTTTTGGTCTGCATTCTTCATCTTAAAGAAATAAATAAACCTGATAATTCATGGTAAGATTTGTGTACTTTTATCCATGGATTTCATTTTGGTGAAGGCATCATGTTAGGAAATTAATTGTTTCTTTTCTGTTGTTTTAGTATATGATGGTAGGGGGACCCTGGAGGAAGGGGAAACAGCGGAAGCACGCTTCATCAAGATACAGGCTGCCTATGAACTACTCATAGATGAGGAGAAGAGGCAACAATATGATAATGAGCATCGCGTCAATCCTATGAAGGCATAACCAAATAAATCTTATTAAATATCGCAAGTTTGTTTTTAAGTATCATTAAGAAACACCACTGCCTGCTTTATCCAATCAAGTTTAGCTATAATACTATTGCATTGCATACCTAAACATGTGCATATATTGGCTAGTTTTTAAAATATTTCAGGTATATTTGAAGTCTAATGTGATATTCCCTGTTAGTTGGTAAGAAGCATGTGGGAGATATTACTACATTCTATGCTTCCATTGGTTTTGCTTCCTGTTTTTCTCTTTTCTCGCTATTCACTAAAGTAGTAGAATGACAATGGAAAATTGATTGTTTACCTTAAGAATGGAAAAGTAGCTGTACTTCCACATGATTGGTATGTTGGATAGTTCAGGTAAGCATGACAAAACAAGTTAACATTTGTGTCGAGCTGACCTGCCATTAGGGTAGTTTTGATGTAATTAGTTGTCTATAGTACATATTCTTGTTTACATTTAGTGGTTCAGCTGGTTTATGGTTTGAAAGAAACAGAAAGTAAATTCTCCCCCACCTTCATACATAATATTGTTCCATTTTTCGATCTTATGCACTTTTTCATTCATAAAGCTGCTGACAATTTAGTTTCAGGTTACCTTCTAGGGATTTTATAATGGACAATCACTAGATTGAAAACGTCCTTGTTACATTCTATTAAACAAAGAAAAAGAAAAAATTCCTTGTTAAAAAATGTCAGAGACCCCTAGGCAATAGTATTTGCACCAGATACTGATTTTTTTTTTTGAAAATATAATGATTTATCTTGTCAGAATTTGCCCCTTAGGCTGTGGTTTAGTGGTAGACATCCGTGAGCCTTAGGGAGGTCAAGGGTTTGAACCTTTGAAGTGTATGCCAGCTGCAAGTCATACTAACTTGCTTCAGGTTTTACCTTATCGGGTACAAGCATTGACTCCAGAGTCTAGGATGGATGTAGAAACTCATCAGAATTAATAGTAGTGCGTTGAATCTTTTAGATTTAAGACAGAAAAGAGAAGCAAGATCTTAGGCTTTGGGTCTGCATGCTTGTACGCAGAAAGTTAGGATTATATGTTTCTACTGTCAAAATCATCTTCGAACATCAATATGGAAGAACTACAGTGAAGTAAATTCTCTTGTACTGTGACTCCTGGTTGATTTTCATAAAGCTTGTTGTTTAAGACTTTAAGTAGGCAAGGGGAACATCCTTTTTATTTGTGATCTTTCCTTCAGGCTTCTGAAGCATGGATGGAGTGGCTGATAAAAAAGCGAAAAGCATTTGATCAGCGAGGTGACATGGCTGTTGCTGCTTGGGCAGAGCAGCAGCAGCGTGAAATGAACCTTCGTGTGCGCCGTCTCTCCCGATCAAAGGTACAACTGAACAAGCTCTGTGTCATTGCGACATCTTATGCGGACTTTTGAAATTTCAATATCATGTCAGGAATAAAATAAAAAGGACTATGTTTGAAATTTTCTTTCCTTTAGATTTCAAATATCATGGATCCTGTCTTTGTGAATAAACTCTAGTTATATGCTATTTATTCTGACAAGATCTCCTTGAAATTGTTGGACGTCCTTCTTGTATAGTTACTACTTGTTGCATTTTCTATCTGATGGGAGAAATTGTTGGACGTCCTTCTTGTATAGTTACTAATTGAGTTCTCGATGAGAAACCTTTCAAAGCCAAAATTGGAAGGAACTATTCTTTGAATTTAGGCAGGTCCTCATGCTTGATTGTATTAATTCTATCCTGGGGTTATGAATAGTTGGGAAAATGTATGCATTACGTTTATGAAATCAAATATATGAGGTGATAAATTGGATTTTTCTGAAATAATAATAATCATAAAGGAACCACTGCATCATTATGATTTTTTGGAACCCCTATTAATAACAAAAAATATAATATTAATAAAAAGAAAATAACATTTTGGACCACTGCAACAGTTCTTACCCATAGACGTACTTGCCATTTTGATAATGTTTGTCACACCAAGCAATGGCATTTGGTCTGAAGTAAACACGTCAGGCCCAAACTGAGTGAACCCATGAGACTCGAATTCATATTACTTATTGCTTTTTCAGATTGACCCAGAGGAAGAGAGGAGGATATTGGCCAGAGAGAAGAAGGCATCCATGGAGAACTTCTCAAATACTTTGAAAAGGCACACTCTTGTCCTGAAGAAAAGGGATATAATGAGAAGAAGGGCCAATCAAGATCAGAAGAAGGTTATCGATCAGCTTCTTGCTGCTGAAGGCCTCGAACTTGAGAACGAAGGTGAAGATGGAGCATAAACCAATGTATCAGAGTAAAGCAAGGGCAGAAATTTATTATACACAACTTATGTATCCTTTGGCTCTTGGAAGTGAAGAGTAAACCACTCCATTGGAACCTTCTTGCATCAAAAGCTGCTATATGGTCCTTTCGAGGTTTTCAGGGGACTATAATGTAGAGAGAAGATGGTCAGGCTCGGGCCCATGTAAATATATGGAAATGATATACTGAAGCTTTGCTTTTGTATGGTATTGATCCTCATTATTATTGTATTTGGTTTCACTAATGAATGAGAGAAACTCTTATTCAGCATCTTACAAAAGTACAAACCATTAAACCTTGTTATAAGAATTTGTTTGCCTTAAGGCTTCGACTTAGTGGCAGAAATATCGATTTCGGTGAGGGCGGTCAAGGGTTCGAATGCTAAAATATCGATTTCACTAATGAATGAGAGAAACTCTTATTCAGCATCTTACAAAAGTACAAACCATTAAACCTTGTTATAAGAATTTGTTTGCCTTAAGGCTTCGACTTAGTGGCAGAAATATCGATTTCCGTGAGGGCGGTCAAGGGTTCGAATGCTAAAAAGTTTGTCCCAAAAAATCCAAACTTGAGCTAGCCTTCTGAGTTTACCTTAAAAAATATCTGGAAAAAAAATAGAAAATAGAAAATCAACATGAGCATGTATATGTTGTGAGCAGTGTTTTAAAACCCAGATCAGCATCCACCCCACAGACCTGTGTAAGATCATCAAATTGCCAATCCAGATCAGTATGGATCAGTCTAAAATGGCATACCTGAAAATATTAGAAGATAGAAAACAACAAAATAAAAATTAAAATATGCGTTTATGGGGTAGGGATTTAGGCAAGTCCTTAGAAAACATTACATAAGCTTAAAATAAAATAAAAATGAAACAGGGGGTTTTAGGGAGGGACAAGCTAGGGCCACTATCTTCCCTGAATCGGTTTTGTCCAGCCTATTCCCGGTCCTTATTGGCGAACCCCGATCCAAATGGATGGGTTTTAAAACACTGGCAGTGAGCATTCTAAAGGATATTGCATTTACCTCCTACCAAACAGAAAGATATAAGAAAGAAAAATTGGAACTTGGCATACCATCAATTTGCTAAATGCATACCAAACCGCTTATCCCTAGTTATGTGAAGTGTGCTAAATCCATATTCAACCATCCACCATTATTGACAACAGACGGTTAAGTATGCAATTGATGTACTATTTGATATTGTTGTGATAAACTTCCCCTATAGATTGTTATATACATATATTTAGGAATTAGATCGTGGTGAAATCACTTATCCCTGCCCATGCATAAATGGGATATGATCCTCGACTGTTTTGAGTTTGATTCATCGACTCTTTGAGCTGGTTGAGTTGAGAATGTCATTTCCATCAATGCAGCGCTATGATTTAGAAACTCGTTAGCCTTTCGATTAGTTTCAAAAAACAAGGGCTTGGGCTGGGACTTGTCAAGGTCCCAATCATAAGTCATCCAGTCCGACACAGACGAGTATCGATTCCGGCAGGTAATTTTTAAACAAAGAGCTTAGTAATTTCTTTCAAAAATGGGGGACTCCTGGGTGTCGAGGTTTCGCCTAGGACTCCCAAGGCTCAGAGCCAAGCCAATTCTGATGAGTCCTGAGCCGAGTCTTCAAATTTGTAAACACTGACTTTACACATAATGATCTATGGCATTGTCAAACAGAAGTGATTATAAAAATTTGCTAAATAAAACTATCTTTAACATTAACCAACTCTCATAAACCAGCACCAAACCCTAAACAGAAAATTTATCTCTATAAATTATGACAAGATACTTCGATTTGGAAAAAATCAATCCTGCTCTAATTAAATATTGATTATCAATAACCACAATCAAGATGAGAACCTCCCATTCGAAAGACTCAAACAAGTTTCTCATGAATCATGGTTAAACTATAAACCGAAATTTATTACTCCGAGATTATGATAAGAAACTCGGCTTTAGAAAAATAATTCTGCCTCTAATTAACCAGTGATTACCAATAAGAGTAATATGCAACTAGTTTATGATGGATCTCAAGATGAGAACTACCCATTCAATGGAAATAAAAGTTCCTAGGGACGCTTTTTGTTGGTTATGCTGCATTTCTGGTTGGACCCAGTTTCTATGCGGGCAAGCCCACAATGTAGGAAATGCAGGTCTCTTAATAAAAGAAAAAGTTTATATAAGGATGCAACCTTGTAATGTAGAACTACGGATGCACCTCAAAAATCCATCGGAAAAGTAGTTTTAATGTTGAAAAACCCTTTGATCATCCCGCCATCGAGTTGTATAACCATGAAAAATAAAAAGATTTTAAATCTCATAAATAGTATAGTTTACAATATATTATCTACACTGTCCATTTTCAAGATTTTCATATGTTCATAGATCTACTTGATTTCAACCATTTTTCAAATTTAAAATTTTATAACTAGATATAAAAATAGATTTTGAGATAATCCTAAGAACATTTTACATCAAAATTATATACCATTATAAAATATGAAAGTGCACCTTACCTCTACAGCTACAAATGCATCCGTATGCCAACTGTACCCCTTAATAAATCTATTTTTGAGATGGATTTTAAGACTTAATTTTAAGGACATGTAATCTTTAAT
Organism: Amborella trichopoda; assembly: GCF_054954075.1. Lineage (NCBI taxonomy): Eukaryota > Viridiplantae > Streptophyta > Magnoliopsida > Amborellales > Amborellaceae > Amborella > Amborella trichopoda. The sequence goes on from NC_142339.1 coordinate 55,856,821, forward strand.
ATGGAGATCATGAATACAAATAAATAAATAAATTTTAAAAACTAAAAATAATAATTCTAGTAAGAAAACATCTGGACCATTAGTTTCCATTGTGTTTAGATAGAACACCTACTTGCATCCATCTTTAAAATAGATGCTTTACACTTTTTGGACGGCATATGTAAAAATGCGGTCCAACCCGCATGAAACAATTTTCCTTTCATGTTTGTTTTCTACTGACTGGTTGAGCCAGTACTTGAGAAAGCTCCAATCACTTCACTGGAAGCAACAAAGGGGCAGAATATATGCGATCATGTGTGAGTATGATCGGAAGCTAGTGAAAACTGCTGTAGCTTCTCTGTTCTTCAATTACAAAGAATTATTCAGCTTTGCCAAAATATTACAAAGAACCACTAGGGTAAAGTTGCGCTGCGCACAAAATTTCCCAACATCTATAGGAAAATTTGAACATTTTATACATTTTCATGAACAGGTCAATTATTTCCACTTGACCATTTTATTTGGACAAAGAAAAGAAATAAAAAGAATCTGATTTTAATTTTGTAGCTTTGGCACAAGGGACTGACTAGATAGAGCTCAAATCACTTGACTGCTGAGTGTGCGCCATGTGTCGCTCCACAATGAGGTCCACGAGTGGCTTCTCCACATCGGAGTGGGGATTCTCTCTCTGAACAGTGATCACATCATTGCCGGTGATGACTATGACTTGCTCTTTACGAGTCGAGAGCTCATTGGCCACAACCATATGCACTTTGTACTTCCTCAACGCTATGTTGGCTTTCTCTAACAAAATCTTAGCATCTGTCTCTAGCTGAAAGGCCAATGAAGAAACAAACAAATAGAATCAAGTTTCCATGATGTCATTACACAAGTAAAAATCAGACGCATTCCAGGATTTACCAGTAACCAACATTTGTAAACATTATCTCTCAGAAAACATAGAGCTGGGAACAAGTAATTCAGGCAAAATCAATATTCCTAAAACGGAAAAATTCATTAACCAAAAACACAGAACTGAGAGAGAGAGAGAGAGCATTAACCAAAAACAATTCAATAAGATGGGTGGTGGTTGGGGAAGGGGTAACCTTGAAGGAGATACAGAAGGCCATTGGAGCCCATTCTTTCCTCAACATTGAGAGCATTTTTGGGACTGGAGCCAGGCTCATATCCAAAGGACCAGCTCCAGACTGTATTTTATGCTCTGCCTACACATAAATCAGAAATCATAAAAAATCCTATGTCTTTCTTTTGTAAGGATAATAGAGAGACTACAAGATGTCACAAATAGTATTGTTAAGACCATTGTACAATATTTTTCCTTCTCATGATTGAAAAATTTTAGGTAACATGTTTCTCCAAGAAGATGCCATTTTACCAATCTCATCGAGTTATAGTTTACTTTCCTCGATCATATATCTAAAAGACAATCTCTCCTACCATGGAATCCCAAGGAACATAGAAGTCGGACACCGCTGCAGCAAGATAAAACATTCCATGTGTCCCAAGACTGTTCATTGATGTTGCAACCATGCGTAAAATCTGAAATAAGGGAAATTCTTTCTTGCATTAGAAAAGAGCTCATTCAATTTATCAGATGGTCTGGCTAAAATATATATACGTCGTATTAACTTTAGAGTGAAAAAAAAAAATTTGAAGCTTAAAGTGATATATGCACATAATGCAATCCACCAACCAACTTACCCAAAAAGAACGAATACACAATACATTAGTCAATCAAACTTTAAAACCAACTAAACAATAATAAGGTAAATGCATTCATAATTGCTGATGCATATGCATTAAGTGGGATACGGCCAAGTGATTTTCTTAAATTAAGTATGTTCTAAAGCTGGATAGGCTGATAAAGAAGATATCACTGCAAAAACCATTGGATCATTTAACAAATTAAATCTAGTAGGGAAGTCATGGTAAAAAAGGTGAATGTATCCAAGGTTTCCTCATATTTGATTTAAGCTAGAAGCAGCTAGGTGTAGCACCCATGGTCGTTCCACAAATCTAAAGCTCATATAAGCACTATGAGTGTATGTTTGTCATGCATACGCACACATATGTGTGCATGTGCATGGGCTGTAAAGTTTTGGACTTCCTGACTATAAATCACTGGAAGTGGGTAATCAATACTGACTTCATCAGACTAATACACAAACCAATCAAATTAAAAGCTAAGACACAACATAAGTGTATCTATGAAATACTTGAAGATTTTGGAGGGTTATATCCTGCAATAGAGACAATCCATTCATTTTACATATATTTTTGCTTTAAGACGGGAATGGTTCAAGAGATATTTTATGCACAATTGGAAAAGAACATAATTTCACTGACAAATACCTGAAATGCATTAAGTAATAATCCACATCAAATATCTCAATGTACAGCCTTAGTTTGAATTTTGATACACATTATGATCAATATCAAATTTCTCAATATACGGCCTTAGCAACTTGAAACATGTCATGGAAATCTGACTACCTGAAGATACTCAAAGATAGTGGTAAAAGTAATCCTTAGTAAACACCCTGCTTCCACTGCCTGCATCAGAAGAAACTCCCTAATGATTTTTTTCTCCTCCAACAAACACATAGATTCTAATGCAAATGGGTCAGCAAATGAAACATCGAAACATTAGAAACCTAAAAAAAGTATTCATTAGACGTAGTCAATGTGTGATAAACAAAAAGAATAAAAGGTATGCTGCATACAGCCTGGTGATCTCTTATTGCCCTCTCCAATCCTTCAGCATGAGATGAACGTGCTGAAATACAAAACAGAGTTCAGTGAAAACCCCAGGTGCAAGGCAAAGAGTGGATAGTTGAGAAAGTACTGCAAAAAATCAACACTTATTGGCAAAGCCTTAAACTGAAGGGTCTCTGCGATCATAGGTGACACAGAGCTACAGTAGAAATGGAATAATTTCAAGTGCTGTTCACCAATCAGCCTGCTAGAAACTTTTGGAATTTGGACCGATAACCATTCCTTTAGGGAGAAGAAAAAAAAAAAACACCATAACCATTCCTTTTGAGAGTATAATAAAAAGAAACACTATAAAATCACCAGGATATAAATAGCTTCTGAGTTGTGATATTGAAGATTATTGAGACTGTAGAGACCTTGAATTTGCGACCCAGAGGTGAGCTCAAAACAATCCAAAAGTGTATCCTCCGGTAGAGATCTACGATAAGGCTGATAAGTTCCCCTGCATAAGAATGCAAAAGAAATATAACTGACCACCATGCATCTAAAATGAACCATATATTAACAAGATGACATAGTGGCACACATGCATTTTTCTCACCTTCTATGAAGGAAGATGATTGCATATCCAGCCTTCACAAAGTATCTGGAAGTTCACACACAATTTAGCATTTTGAAAAATTAGGTGAATCAGACCCATACGGCATAGTTATCAAAGAAGAATACCCATAGCAAAACCCTTTCTTTTTTGGGAAAAGAGATAAAGAAACATACTCAGTAGATGAAGCTCCTCGGTGACCTGAACTAAAATTGTCAATGTAACGAACACACCGCTGCTCCAAAGGAACAGTGGTACCCCCAGAAGTAACACAAACCACCCTTCTTATTCTTCCATTCACTGTAAATTATATAAAAATAATCAAATCTATGGTTTAGACACAGTCACTCAATTATTATCTCGATAATCAAGGGTGTATACGAATACAACCCTACTTGCCTGCACATATGGAATTCCTATCAATAAATTCCTTTATCGATTGAGCCACACGGTGGCTGTCTTTTAAAGGTGGTGCTGAATCAAAAAAGGATTGAACAAAAGTATCTGGTGTAGCATCAGGACCATTCCTTGTATCCATAGAGCAGGCCTAGAAAAATAAATCAGGCTGAAACTTGTAAGAAACATAACTCGGTTCAGGCCCATTGCTCATATTTACTGAAAATTCTACATAATAGTTTTTGAGGAGACTTCTACATAATGGTTGATCCATTCAATATAGAAACAGAACCAATGCGCCTCAAAGGAAGTCATCTTAAACTAATCAATCCAAAACGGACATTCATTCATTGGGAGCTACCCAGTGTTGTAAACTGATAAAAAATCTTAATAGAAAAACTATTTCTTTCTATAAATGTACAACTATAGTCTTTATCATTTCTCTGATTTCTCCACCTTGGGTTGTCTCTTTGTTTTTTGAATTTCAGCTTCTAATTTCTGCATAGGTGACGACCCAATTGATAGAATCATTTCACAAACCAAATGAAACTGAAACACCCTTGAATTCACATCTTAACACAAACAGTTAACTAGTTATCCATGAATTACGTTTTCGATATTTTTCTTTAAAGGGTATATAGATGGCATAACATCCAGGTTTCCAGGCCAAATAAACATCTGCTCTGAACTCATTTTCTTTCGAGTCCACCACCAAAGCTATAAATTAAAAAATAAAATAATACTACAAAAGCTCGCCTTAATACTAAAAAGAAAACCAAACTAACTATTTCTCAAGAGGATAGGCCTAAAGCCAGTGTCGATTCAAATTCACCATCAAATCTACATACCAAAACTCAACCAAAAAAAAATTAAAAACAAAAAGAAAACGACCATTTATTAAAAGCAGACATAAAATCACTATTCCTCAAGAGGATAGCCAAGAATTTAAAAATGAAAGGAAGTGGGTCTTACCAGTAAAATCAACTGAATCAGCAGCCGAACTCAATCATTCAAATATAACAAGTAGTTGAGAAAAAGGGAAGTGGGTTTTCAATAATATGTTGAACCAGAGTGTCTAGCCACTAATCCGCTGCTATTTTTACGGCTTTAGAGCAAAACTAGGCATTGCCATTACTAAATAGGTCCTGAAAAGCGTAGAAATAAAATATATCGTTCTTTTCAAAGGAAAAGACAATGTAAATCTTCTCTAAAAGAAGAATAAGAGTTAAAATAAAAAGTGCAAAATGTCCATGACTTTTAGGGTGTGTTTGATAACTTTCTCTGCAGTTTCCCTGGGATTCTTCTAGCAGCTAACTTTCCTCGAATCTGGGAGAAAGTGAGAATTGGTCTGAAAGCTGGGAACCTTGTTTCATAAACTGCGATGCTGCTATTTTCGAGTGTTTGGTAATGTTGATGCTGGGAAGCACGAAACAGCCTGATTTAACCGTTCATTATGAATTTCCATTATTTGATGATGTGTGTAATGTATATTTTTTAATAAGAATACATTAATAAGATTTTCTTGCTACTACCTAACTAATGCATTTCTTACAATGTATGGTTAAAATTGAAATTTAATCTCACATCTATGTAACTTAAGAAATAGCCTCAATAAAATTGCAACAAGTATAAGGAACCAGAGAGGTGGAGTTAATCACACAGAATTCTTAAGCCAAGTGAAACTAAAAGTATGTTCCCAATCATGATACTTCCGCAATTTTTATATATGTGAAATCAACGAGCAAGAGACATGAAAAATAATATAGAGACTAAAAGAACTAAATTGCTTATGAATATTACAAAGCAAGAAAAACATCAATAAATTAGAGAATTCTTAAGCCTCGATATTTTACATGATCCGGGCGGGTTAAAATTAGAGAAGTATTACAAATAATTTTACTACAAGAACAACATCAATAAATTGCATAGCTAAATATACTAATCTCAAAACTTTGAATGCTTGGTATACAAGCATAACACAACATTGTATGTACCGAATAATATGTATTATCAAACTTACAACTTCTTTTTTGTTTTGCTGTTGTGTTCAAACTTACAACTTCCAAATTGAATTATATGACAAACATCCCAGTTCAATCTAGAATGATCTTGTCACATACATAATTAAGTAAACACAGTTAAAAATTTCAATTTCACAGCTTTCTATTACCCAGTGAGAGATAATGTCATTCAACAACAGCATAACAAAATTAAAACCCATAGCAAAAGTAACTGGAAAAACCCAAGAATATATCATTCTGCAAAAGATATTCCTCCATAACTTTCAACCCAATAAGTACAAAAACCAAATAACAGAAAACACCCCATAAATTATATAAGCAAATGACAATAAAACAGAACCCGGTTTTACAACCTCCTAAATAAGCTTTCATCAATAAATAAAAATAAAAAGAATAAAAGAATACTTAGATTATTAACTCATAAAACCAAATGAAAATTAGTTCAATGACACACCACAAAAACAACATTAACAATGATAGCAACAAAGATCAATTAATCAAACACCTAAAGCCCAAAAAATTTTACATAGTAGATACAAAATCAAACTAATCAAACTCTCGAGCCCCAAATGGTACTTCTCAATAAACAGAAAACCCACATCAAAATTTATGTGACAAACTAGAAAAATAAAACATAAATGATAAATAAACTCTGCGAATATGGGGGTATTCTTCTCTGTGTGTAACCAGTTTTAAAAAATAAATAAATAAAAAATCAAATAAAAAATCTCTCTGTAGGCTTGGGATTAATCTTGTTTGAGATTAATCAGAAAAGCAAGAACGTAAATCAGAAATAAAATCTCATTTAGATCTGGGATTGTATTTGTTGAGCTCTAAAAAATTAAAAAACTAAAAGGACTCACTGTAGCTTTCTCTGCGCTCTTAGCTTGCAGCAATAGGGGCGATGAGGGGAATAGACCTGAGACGAGGAGGACAGGAGTTGCGGGAGGGTTGACCTTCGTTGGGGCGAGTGGCAATGGACTATTGAGTTGCTAGGGTTTTGAGTGAGAAAGGGTTAGAGAGATGGAACCAGGGTCCCCGGCGTTGATGAACGTTTTCCCGCCCGGATGAGTTCTTGCCCGTTTAACTTTCCGTGAAAGTTGTAGAGCCGGGTTACCCATGTTCCGCAACTTTCCCATTTGAAACAGCATTTTGGGGAATATGGTGGCTTCGACTTTCGAATTTTTTTTCTGTTTTCAAACTAGGGAAAGCTATATAGTTGATGAGAAGTCGGGGACTTTCCCAAAATATTCACCGTTATCAAACGTCCCTTTACTGGTTTTGGTGAGTGACCTCAACCGATGAATAGCACAATGTAGGCCGCCCACCCATTTTCGTGGGATGAAATCGGACGGACAATAAATACCTTAACATGTAACCCCTTGGCTTTCGAGCACGTGTACTCTGTGTTTTTTAATTTGAAAATTTGGAAGCTATTTATGATTATTATAAACAAAAAAACAAATTTGAAGTTTGAGTTTTCGAACACTTAGATCTTACTATCTAAAATTTGGATGGTTCCTATTCAATCGAGATATTTTCTTTTTAAAAAAGTGCTTAGATATTGCAATTAGGAATTTTTTTATTGAAGTTGTTTGATACTTTCTTATTAGTTGTGTTAATGGATCGGGCTGAGCGAACGCATAGAGTAAAATGGCTATTGGACCGAGCCGGGCTTTTAACGTGTGGCACGGAAAACTCCCTTTTTAACACAACGGGTTGGGTTGGCCAGTAAAGCAGAATATGTCACAGCCCGGCCGAAATAAAGTCCGGTCCATTAGAGCTCTCTCTCTCTCTCTCTCTCATTTTGTTTTTTTTTTTTTGTACTCTTTTTGATGTATAAGGAGATCTTTTTGTGAATATTTGGGATATATATTTATGAGTCTCTCTTTTTGTGGCTAGCTTGAATATGTACTTCTAGCCTCTTTCAATGTCATGAGGACTACGATTATCGGGCTTTTAAAGGGCTGGTCCAAAAGGCCTGAAAACATTCTTGCCCTTCTCTTCTTGAAATGAGTTTTGGAGAGACCAAATAAACTAGAAAATGGGTTTTTAGAAAGATAATGGATTTTCATACCAAATAAATTAGAAAATAGGTTTTGAGAAAGAGAATGGATTTTGAGAGAGAAAAAGTGATGGGGCTTGATGTCATGTTGATGAGAGAGAAAACTGAAAACCGAAAATTGAACTATGAGAGAGAAACGCCAAAAAGGTCTGTACTCAACTGTTTCTTTTTTTGTAGTATTTTTTTTTGTCAATGCTTTAAAGGGGTTTTAATTTTATTTTAAATTAATTAGCAATTTTTTTCCGTACTTCAAATAAAAAAATTCTGGGGACAAAGATTTAAAAAAAAGAAAAAAGCCCAGGCTTGGTTTGGGCCGGGCCTGGCCCAATAGGCATGACGAGGACTTTACAATCCCGGCCGGGCTTCTGCATACCCTTTTGGGCATTTTTGGGCCTTACCCAGGGCAGGCCTGACTTTTGTACAAAATTTGAGGTTTTGTCACGCCGGCTCTTACTGGGCATATTTCCAAGCCAAGCCTTATGGGGCCAGCCCGAGCCAAATTCGGGCTTCCCGAGCCTCATGTCGGGCCAGAACTCTCGGGCTGGTCGAGTTGGCAGCCCCACTTGCTATTAACTCCAGTACGATTCTACTACACTATTCTTGCATCCACTACGTAAAAGAGTTGCTTTTTTTAAGACCCAAATATTGACATTTGAACCCCTCTCTTTTTCGTATCAAGCTCCCACTTTTTCTTTTTAAACCAATCCGGTCCGACACAAAATATGTTGGACCAGCACAATTTAAATATAGAAACTGGTTTGGCACATTTTGTGATGTACCGTCACAATTTTAATCTAAACCACTTCAACACATTTTAAAGATCAAAAGCCGGTCATCACATTATGGGAGAAAGAATGTGGGTTAAAATGAAGGTATTTTGGTAAAAAACAAAATCATTTTTTTATCTTGAGGGGTGGATTTAAAACTAAATAGTTTTGAGATTGACAGTGTAATATTAAAAATATTTTGGGAAAGAAAGGGGAGGTGTTGGGGGAACGTATGCCTAAAAAATACAATTTTAGGGTATATATAAATTTTTTTTTATTTTATTTTTTTTAAAAAAGTTCATACAATAATGTTAACTTATATTCTTGAAGTAAAGTGCACCGTAAATATCTAATAGAAAAGAGTGTTTTGAAGTTAAAAAACCTCCATCTTAACCTCAAGATAAAAAAGGGAAAGTATATAAAGATCGCCATGCTTCTTTTCTCAAATTCATGCCAGCTGTTTTACTCAAATTTTATTGTTTGATTCCTTGAATGTATCATTTCATCATCATCTTCAAATACTATATAAGCAACATGTTATATCTAGATATCAGAAATAATGGACCATATGAACAGCATTTTGCATCAAATGCTCTTTGAATCAGCATCAAGCAATGGGTTTTTTATAAAGTAGTAATAAAAAAACAGTTGTTGAGTAAGATGGAATGTAGTATTTATTTTTTTAAACTATTGTAAACCAAAATCATCACAAGAAGATCAGTCTAAACCCACAAAAAAGAAAGAACTAAAAAAAGTCAATATAAAAATTATCAAAGACAAAAAATTAGAGGCATAAGACCTAAAAAAAAAAAAATGTGTCAGCCCGGCTCTATATCAAGTTGCCGGACTGGCATATTCTGTACCGGATAGTAGATGATAGAGAGAGGAAGTGAAAAACATGGCCTAAAAAGATGATTATTTAGTCCAAAGAAAACTTATTTTTTTCCTTTGGGGGTGGCCGTGAACATAACAAATTTAGGGTTTAGGAGATTGGTTTACAAAATATTTGGGGGTGGCATCCTAACAAAGTAGGTTCAAGGGTAGGTGCCTATAATTTTTCGTAATAATATATCATTTTTAGTTTTAAAATTTTTTCTTTTTTTTTTTACAAAATAATGATCTTTATGTTAGAGATTGTATATTCCTTTAGAATTATGGTCAAATTTTATTTCAAAAATGGATCCCACATGTCCACATATGAGTTTGGGCCCTTTGGGGACTCGTAGAAACCATGTCCTATTTTAAAAGACTTCAAATTAAAATTTGGTGGAGAATCAAATGGATTCTAAACTTGTTTTTAAATTAAAAGTTACCATAGAGAGTTAATAGAAATATACGAGAGATCGTAGAGACAATATGATCCCAAAGGAGCATAAAATCTTTTTGGGCCTTAAACAATAAAGAAACGAAAATAAAATATTTTTGCGCCTTAAACGAAAATGGACAAAAAACAATTTGAACCCGACGTGAATCGAACACGCAACCTTCTGATCTGGAGTCAGACGCGCTACCATTGCGCCACGGATCCTTTTGATTAAATACATGAAGACATTAAATTTTAAACAATTCCAAAAACAAAACAATTACTACGCTTTTATTGTTCACCTTTATACGTGGTGATCTCGTATCCAAATATTGACTAGGGAAATAAGAAGTGAACCATTGATTTTCTTACAAGTTTCAACGAATACCATTTTACTGTCAATAAATAAATAATAATAATAATAATAAAAAGGAAGAAATGAGCCTCGGAGTGGATCATAGTAAACTGGGTTTTAATCCATAACTTTTTGAGTTTTGATTCTAGCTGCAACTTGTATCAATGATTTCAACTAAACAATTGCCATTGGGTTTTTCATATTTTTACTAGCTGTATTGTTTAGGTATGCCTTTTGGTTCATTGGAGAGCAACAAATTATTTTTACAATCGCGTTATCGCTTCCATTAGGTTTTGCAGTAGCAATGTTTTAAAACCTCGATCAATGGAATGGATTGTTCGCCTACAAATCTGTGTTGAATGATTGGATCGTTTATCTAAATTGGGATTGGATCGGTCTGAATGGGTGGTCTAAAAAATATATAAAAATAAATATAATAAAATAAAATTTAAATAAGAATTTATTAGGTGGGAATTAAAGGGACCTAAAAAATACTATATACAATGCTACCTATAGGTTGCATAGTGGAAGAATACTTCATCATTACACCTCTAATGAAAGATCTTCCTTTCCTTTCCTTTAGGTGGATATATTTGACACCATAGCACGCTATGTTTAAAAAATATATTTTTAAAAATTTAAAATAACTAAATTACACCCATTATTTTCAAGATTATTTTAATCATTTTAAAATTTAAATATTTGTTTATACCGTTTTCTTGTGAGCCCTATTTTTAATACATACGCTCAAAGTGACATCTTGATGTGATTTGTAAAAAAAGTTAAAATGTAAATAGTGATGTAAATTTTAAACCATCTGATCAAAGATCCGACGTTTGTGAATCCACATATATTCATTATAGCTACAACCTATTGATAGCTTTTTTCTATATATAAAAAATATTTTTTTAAAATTAAAAATAACCAAAATGCCCTTCAAAAATATTTTTTAAAGTTTTATATGGTGCGTTGTGGTGTCAAGTATATATGCTTAAAATTTTAGCTTAAAATGATTTGTATAAAAAAGATTAAAATGCATCTGTTCCCCTTTTTTTTTTATCTTTATCTTATTTGGTTGTATTAGACCCAGCCAAGCCAACCCAAACGCTTAGCATGCCCTAGGGTCGCCTCAGCAGCGGGCTCGAGTAAATGTTGTAGTGACCAAGGTCGGGCTAAAGCCAAGGCTAGCCCGGCTAGTCAAGGCCCAACTCATTGCCAGCCCTAACCCTAGGGCTGCCTCATCCTAGTCTTAGACGGGCTCGGGTAAATGCTATAAGGACCAAGGTCAGCCCAAAGCCATGGCTAGCGGGGCCAGTCCAGGCCCGACTCATTACCAGCCCAAACTTCGATTGCGTAGGAGTATTTCTCTTTTCTTAGGGGCACTTCCATAATTTTTAAATTTGCAATGACCTCGGATCTGTGAAAACTCTCCACTCTATAATTGGGGGGATATGCAAATTGGGTGGGGTTTGTATAAGGCCGAGGCCCTAAACAAGCAAAATACGACTCACCTTTAAATAGTACCAAAATATATTCTTTTAGCATCATAAATCTTTATACTTAAAAATTTATTTCATATCTAATTATTAAATTTACAAATGCAAAAATCATAGAGACTAAGCTGATCTATGAACACTTGAAAATTTTAAAAACTGGCGGTCTAGATAATATGTTACAAGATGCATTGTTTTCAAGACTTAAAACATATGTTTTCTCATATTTATACATCTTGAGATCGAAATGATTGAATTAAGGGTTTTTTTAACCTCGAAACCATTCCTTCTACTAAATTTTTGAAGTGCGTCTTAATTTGATTGTTTAGAGCCTCACCCTTATATCCCAAGCATATTATCTTTTTGGGTACAGGTGGTTTGTGCGAAATATTTATCCGAAAAAGAGTTGCCAGCCGACGACCAGATTTTCATGTCAGTCTTTCCAAATCTAGCGATTTTTTATCCAAATTGTTGATTCGGATGGGAATAAGTTAGAACTGGACTGGTTCCCCTTAAATACCACCCAATAATTTTATTTTCTATTTTGTTTTATTTATTAATTGATATTTTTTGGACCAGTGACTCGGCAGTCGCGATCTAGATCAACAATCTACCAATTCGACATTTATCTAAGTATGTACAATCCGCTCCACCGATCCAAGTTTTGAAATACGAGACTATGGGAAAGCAAACTGCCATGGGAAATCACTTTCCTATCTAACATCTCAACAATGTATAAATATGAAAAATCAGTTTCATAACTATTATAGTATGAAATTGCTTCACATGGGTGGACCTTACAAATGACAAATCTCTCTCTTGGAGATAGATTTTTATGGAACCAAGCATACTCTCTTATTTTTACTTTTCTCCATAGAGAGATAGAGAGAGATTCCTGTCAAACCAAACGTACCCTTTATTTTTAGGGAATTTTACATTTCCTCCTTTGGACCATAGGCATAGGCCCCCAATACTTCCTCAATCACACAAATAACCCATTTATCGTATTTTTATGCAGCCAGCCCCAAGGAAGAATATAGGCTAGTTTTTGATGAATAAATGCATGTGGTCAAGAACCTTGCAGCCTTGTTTTCAAAGAAGCTTTTTTTCGGAAGGTTAGGCTTGTAAGACACTTGAGTACCAGACGAGAGTTCATTTAAAATGTTTTTTAGAGGATAAGATCGGTCTGGCACTTGGAACGTTGGATTAATTATTTTTTAAAAAGTTTGCATAAATGACGAGGCCAATTCAATACTCCATGTATCACATTGTCCTGAATTATAAAACCGAAGCTGCGTGTGGCACTTGAAGTGTAGGACCAACTTTAATTGTAGAATAAAAGGTAGCCCAACACCCCGACTTTTAATGAAAATAAGAAGAAAGAAGAGAGAGAAAGAGAATCTCCATTCAAACTGAGCTTTATACATAAACTTGCGAGTACTTCAAAATAACCAAAATTCCCGGATTATAGTACACAGTCTTCAAAAGAAAAGAAGTACAGAAAGAGGAAAAAATGAACAAAAAAGAGAGAGAGAGAGAGGAGGGCCTTCTCTTGATGTGATGAAGGCAGGTGCATGGCAATGAAAAAGGGGGATGCATGTTATGTCAGTGAGAGGGGACATGGAAGTATCTTCCTTTGCACATGCACCTGTACACAATGGGGCATGACTCTGCGATGGCGCACTTGAAGCTCACCATCACCCTTTTGCAAGGGAAACAAGCTCCACATGCATGAGAGCAATCCGGTAGGCTAGAACCTGAAGCATCTATTTCTATGCTTTCTTTCACCTTCCTTTCTTCTAATCCACTTCCCTGTATAATTCACACATGAAGACAGTATCAGTGTATTCAAGGATTTGGGTTGCGAGTAGCTACGGTCTCCTGCCCCGGAGATTACAGTTGGCACTGCCCTGGCTCGGCACTAAAACCTAGGGTCTTGCCGCAAAAAGTGGCTCGAGGGGTTGAACACCACGACTCGAGGATAGGGTCAGGTCAACAACAGCCTGACCCTTTTTTTTTTTCTTATCTTTTCCTTTTTTTTAGTTTTATTGTATTTGACCTAGCCTGGCCTAACTAGGATGGAGTTGGGTTTGGGCCGCAGCCTCTTTGGCCTTGTCCGGGCCAAACATAGGCTAGAGTTGTCCCGGCCCAAGTCTACTTGAGGTCATTTGGGGTAGGGACTTGCTAGGGTCATTCAACATGACACAAGTATCTATGTATGTATTTATTTTTAACATAATAGAACAATGTATGGATCGTATAAGGCTGAAATCTTGTTTGTAAAAATAAGATTGTAATGTTTTACACTATCTATTTCATTCCGACTGAACTAGAGAGAGGGCATACTTCTGCGAATAGTTCCGCGTTATATAAACCTTTTTCATTACAGAATAACATAAAGCATTTGTTTAAGACCTTTGTAGTCTCGGTGCCATGTCTTACATTACCAACAAAAGGGATATCTGCCAAATAAACATGGAAAACAAATGGTTAATTCCCCCCCCAAAAAAAATAAAAAAATAAAAAGATAATCCCGAAACAATTTTTGCAAAAAAAAAGGAAAAAAGCAAAAAAATAATCAATATTTACCTGCATTCTTGTGCACACTTCTTCCGGCTGAGAAAGGTAGAAGAATCGACACGATCAGAGTCATGGAAAATTTAACCATGATAAAATGCTTCATTATTTTTTCAACCCAAAATGTATTTATTTTCAAGGAAAACTCCTTTTCCTTTTTGACAAGGAAAAAAAAACCTCCTTTTATCTTTTCAAAATAAGAGAAAAACAGGGCAAGTAGCTTTGTGAGGAGAAGCAAGCCAAACATCTGTATACTCACATATATATAGAAGGAAGATTGTAAGAATGAGGGGGGCATTAAATGAAATATAAATGCTGAAAATGGGTATTAATTATTGGGGTCATGTGATCACATGAAAGACGATGACCATGTAAAGGATTCACATGAAATCACGAGAACACGTGTGGGCATTTACACACGGCAGAAAGCATTTTTAAATTTATTAATTTATTTTTAGTTAATTATTTTTAAAATTTGAAGAGAGAAGTGTTTCAATTTTTTTATTTACTTATTTTCGAAATTTGAATGGAGACCAGTTCTCATTAAATTTGAAAACCAGAAGAAGAAACAAGGCGTGAGTGAGACCTTCCTTGCATTAATGGAAGCCCATATAAATGGTTACAACCCTCGCACGTGAGTGCCCTAAATATGAAATGACAGTAATACCCTTGCAATATAGTTGAAATGAACAAAGCATCCTTCACCCATTTTTAATGTATGCCCACTAGTGAAGTTTTAGTATCTAAATAAATAAATAATAATAAAATTATGGTGGCTTTGACTTAGACTCAGGTGGGGTTGACTTAGACCCAACTTCAACCTAGTGGTCCAATCTAGGTCATCGGACCTAAACCTTGACTAGGACTCGACTAACTTGATAAGAGCCAAGATGGATCTAGACTCAAATCCTACCCACCTGGTTTAGGTTTAAGTGAAATGACTCCAATGGTCCCCCGACTTGATCAATGGGGTTCAACCTCTGGGTTCAGACCAGGACCTAGCGGGTTGGGTTGGCTAGTCAACCCAACTTGAATGCCACCCCTGGGTGAAGTACTTGGACTTGACATGTAGCTTGAATCAAAACCATCGGAAGGACACAATATGAGTAGTTTTCAATTTTTTTTTTGTAGATCGGCTGAATCTACCAGACTTGTTTTGAGACACCATACATAGAAAAATGTAGGAATTGGCAAGGATTCCAGTGCAACCCTTCATAACGTACCTGACCCGACCCGTTAACACAGAGGCGAGGATTTCAAGAAACCCCACAAATCAGACAAACTGATTGTAGGGTATTTTGGTCATTTCATAACTTAGTCTCTTTTGTCCAAAGTACACCGGTCTATGATAAGTGCTACACCACTGGGAGAGCCACCCTCCATTCGTGATGATGAATGGTCGAGATTAACTATAACTGTGATGAGTGTGTTCAGGTGAATCTCCACCAAAGTGATGTCTGTGCCTTATCTTACACCATAAGCCTATATGATACACCCTACTGTTCAGTCATGGTACTGGGTGGCATTTTGGTCACTACCCAAAATTGGGGTTGAGTAAATGAGGATGATCCAGAAGCCAACATTCTATCCAACCAGCAAGAGTAGTAACTCATTGTGGGCTTCATCATAATTCTTCAGTAAACTGCCATTCCCACCTCAGAGAGAGAGAGAGAGAGAGAGTGAGAGAGAGAGAGAGAGAGGCCTCTTAGAGAGAGAAAGAGGGAGGCCTCTTCTCTCTTGGCTTCATGGTAACACACAGAAATTTCAGTTCCTATCACATTCATAATCTATGAAAACAGGCAAAGGGAGAAAAGGATTAACCCAGTATGAAGAGAATTCAGAGGAACAATTATTGGCCTCATTTAAGTGAGAGAAAGGAGAGAAACAGTGGGACCAAAAGAAATCCAAAATCTCTCTCACACTCTTTACCCAATGCAACTAGGTTCCTCAGAAGCACCTCCTCCTGCAAATGGAAAGCAAGTAATAAATTCACCTTCATCAAATAAGCAAAACCAAAATAAAAACGGTAGAGAATTTCTAACTT
Source organism: Amborella trichopoda (assembly GCF_054954075.1). Classification (NCBI taxonomy): domain Eukaryota; kingdom Viridiplantae; phylum Streptophyta; class Magnoliopsida; order Amborellales; family Amborellaceae; genus Amborella; species Amborella trichopoda. Next base: position 55,873,155 of record NC_142339.1, read on the forward strand.
CAATAACCAAAAAAGGGCAGCAAATTTATCCCTCCAAGAAAAAGAAAGAAAGAAAAATTGTACTTTTGCCATCAGCATTTCGAGACTCACCTCGGGCTAGGTACTCGGCCCAGGCCTGAGCTCTTGGTCGAGTCTCGAAATGCTGGTATTTAGTATTGGACCATTTGGATTCAAACGAGTTACTTGGAGTCGGCCCTTGGCTGAGCCTAGTACTTGGGCACAACTCGAGCATATTAAAAATAAAAAAACAAAAAATATAAAAATTTGTGGAGACAATGTATAAAAATTAGGGATGTGGAATTTAATTGTGTTTTACAATGATTTATGTGTTTTTATTACCAAATGCCTTATCTCATGAATGGACTCAAGGCATAGGTGGTTGGAGTGCTGGGTGTCCCAACTTGACATCTTCAGTTCCATTTCATGTTTTTGAATAATTACAGCTCTTGTCATTCACTAATGGGTGCAGTTTCAACTTTAAACAATCCAAGTAAGACACACCTCCAAATTTTATCATAATATATAATTTTGGAGTAAAAAGTTAATAAGATTATCTTAAAATATATTTTTATATCTAATTATAAAATTTTGAACACAAAAAATGGTTAAAATCAAGTAGATCTATGAGCATATCAAAATCTTAAAAATGGCCGGTCTAGATAATATATTGCAAGATGCACTACTTTGGGGACTCAAAATCTTTTTTTTTTTTTTTCGTATTAAAGCATCTCGATATCGGGATGATCCATAGAGGGTTTTTCAATATTAAAACAAATATTTCCAATGGATTTTTGAGGTGCATCTGTAATTCTACATTTTTAGTTTGCAACCTTATATAAATTTTTTCCTTTACTAATATACTTCTTGTATTAAGTATGGATGCAATCTAATTAAGGTGCACCTTAAAATTTTATAATAACATGTAATTTTGTTATAAAAAATTCTTAGTATTATCTTAAAATCTATTTTCATACCTAATTAGAAAATTTTAAATTCCAAAAATGGTTAAAATCAAGTAGATCTATAGATATATGAAAATCTTGAAAATGGACGGTCTAGATAATGTTTTACAAAATGCAATATTTCTGGAACTCAAAAACTTTTTTTTTCTTCATATTCATACATCTCAATGTCGAGATGATCGATTAGAGGGTTTATTCAACATTAAAACAACATTTCCGATAGATTTTTCAGGTACATCTGTGATTCTGCATTTTAAGGTTGTAATGTTATATAAACTTTTCCCATTAAGTATTATTATTTTTGTTCCATTTTATGCCCCTAATAAATTTGTAATATGTTTGGCATTGCGGCAACAATGTAATCATAATCTTGTATTACGCCATCTTTACATATCTAATTTTTTTCACTCTATTTTTTTTTGAGATAAATCCCAAAATTTTGTAATTTATCTTTCTTTTTTTTTTTTGGGTGATTCCTATTTTTGTCCCATTTTTTCCTTAGACTTTCTAAAACAAAACCGATTTGCTACCCATGTATTATTATGCCCCGACTTGCTAATGAATGAGAGAGAGCGCGGAGCATCCTCACATTACATTAAATTCGTTCAATCGAGAGGGGGAGTACGCTCATGTTGTGTACAGTTTGAACTCGCGGGACTAAACTTTAGACCGTTGTTAGAACGGGAACAGAGTGCTTACTCTCGGTGAAATGTATTGGGACTGGAACACCATGCCCATGACTCGAGCCGAGTTTGAAGAGAGCTCTCTCTCTTTCTCTGCTCTTCAGGTGCAAATCGAAACCCTAATTTTTCTCCTATCTTTTCCTCTCTTCATTTCTTTGCAATGCTAGGCCTTTATTTTCCCCTGCTGATACTTCATCTCATCATCTAGGGTTTCTGCAATGGTTTCGACCTTTGTTAGAAGAAAAACCCTAACTTCTCATTTGAAACCTGGTCTCAATCTCCACTCGAACAACTTTTATGTCACAACAATGTCAGTTAGAGAAGCTCCAAATTTAGCAGACTCTAATTCAGTGTTAAAGCTCTTAAGCCCATGGTTTAGAGATGGTTTATTCACGTTGGGTCTGTCAAAAATTAGGGTGTTCTCTTCCCTGCCTCATTTGAATATAAATAAGTTTTTGGTTTACCATTCCACAAAGAATTTGTGGACACAGTCTGGTAAGTTCCTCATCCTCGAACTGGCACCAATGAAACCGGGTTGTAGTCAGGGGGTTGATGGGAAGCTGGTAAAGGCTTTCTCAAAAATTAGGGCTTTTTCTTCACTTTCTCAATTGAATCAGAAAACTTCCATTTCTTTGCAACCACTGTCTTTGCATTCACAACAGTTTCCCAAACATGGAATGATTTCTGCAACAAGGGGAATAACCCATTCGTGCACTGAGGACCCGGTAAAGGAGCAGTTAAGAGTCAGGGTTCTCTCATCTGCAGCTCAATGGATACCGAAAATCTCCCTCTTTCCCCTTCATAGAAGAACGATGTCAACTCAGTCTGGTAAATTCCCGGAATATGAAATGCCATCTGTGACATGGGGTGTGATCCAAGGGCGCAAAGAGAAATTAGTCTCTCGGGTCATAATTTGCGACTATCTAAAGTCTTTAGGTATTATCCCTGATGAATTAGAGCACCTGGAGCTTCCATCCACTGTTGAAGTGATGAGAGAACGGGTTGAATTTCTTCAACAACTTGGCCTCACAATTGATGATATAAACGCCTATCCACTTATGCTTGGTTGTAGTATGAGAAAAAACATGATCCCAGTATTGGGTTATTTGGAAAAGATTGGGATCCAGAGATCGAAACTTGGGGAATTGGTGAAGAACTACCCACAAGTCCTTCTTGCCAGTGTTGTAGTGGAGCTTGTACCTGTGGTCAAATTCCTTCGGGGCCTCGATATAGAGAGACAAGATATACCTTATGTTTTGCAGAAGTATCCGGAGCTTCTTGGATTCAAGCTAGAAGGAACGATGAGTACTTCGGTTGCTTACTTGGTTAGCATAGGTGTTAGTCCAAGGGATATAGGTCCTATGATGACCCAATTCCCATATATATTGGGAATGAGAGTAGGCACCATGATCAAGCCAATTGTTGATTATTTGGTCTCTTTGGGTCTACCCAAGAAAGTTCTAGCAAGAATGTTTGAGAAAAGAGCTTATATTCTTGGCTATGATTTGGAGGAATCAATGAAACCCAATGTGGAAAGCTTGTTAAGTTTTGGGGTTCATCGAGAGTGTCTTGCTACTGTGATTGCGCAATACCCACAAATTTTGGGGCTTCCATTAAAGGTGAAGCTTTCTTCTCAACAATATTTCTTCAAACTAAAGCTTAACGTTGATCCTGAAGGGTTTGCTCGGGTCGTAGAGAAGATGCCTCAGGTTGTGAGCCTTAACCAATCAGTGATTTTGAAGCCCGTGGAGTTTCTTAGGGGTCGTGGTATATCAACTGAAGATGTGGCAAAGATGGTAGTTGCTTGCCCTCAAATATTGGCTTGTAGAGTTGAGCTGATGAAGAATAGTTATTACTTCTTCAAGAGTGAGATGAAGCGACCAGTTCAAGAGCTGGTTCAGTTTCCTTCATACTTTACATACAGTTTAGAGTCAAGGATTAAGCCCCGGTACAATAGGTTAGTGACTAAGGGGATCCGGTGTAGCTTGGATTGGTTCCTGAATTGCAGTGATAGGAGATTTGAGGAGAGAGTGCAGGCTGATTTTATTGAAACTGAGAGTGTGGGGCCATCATTTTGTATGGGTGGGCCATTGGAGATGCCCGGAATGGATTTTGCTTCTGAGGATGAAGGAGAAGAGAGTGATGACGAGATGCTTTACAGGCACACTGTTTCTCTCTAGTAGGCAATGCCGTGTATTGTTTTACAAATTATAGTGAATTAAATTATGAAATTCATCTTGTTATTATTCTTCTACTGCCTTAGTGTTATTCTATTTTTTTGCTGTATGGTATGTTAGGACCTGTTATCCTCTTAGGAGAATGAGGATCACTTTTATTGGAGTTACTTTTGTTTTTTCTGTACAGCAACATACAAAAATAGATCTTGAAAATGAATTGGTGTAACTTATTGAGGCAAAAGGAAGAACTTGGATGCTAAGGTTTATTGGATTTTAAAGGGGATTCAGAAACATTAGCCGGATTATGAGATTGTCAGAGACACCATCTTTTGGATCACAGAAAGGAAATTGTGAGTTTGGCATAAGAAATGACTTGTCACTTTAAATATGATTTTTTCTGATTACTTATATCAATGCTTTAAGTACCAAGTTTCATTGTCGATCTCATAACTTATTGTTGCATGTTATGTACTTGTTGTTGTGAACTCTCCAATGATAGTTTTTTTGGTGGTGTTAATGCTAGGCACAGTAGCATTCTGCTTGAAGCATAACATCACAATGAGAGGATTTGCCTCTGTACAATGCCAGATTTAGAAGAGATACTTTTTATATGGCATTGGGGAATAATTCAACACTACAAGGAGTGAATAACATTTTTTGAATCTGTTTAGAGTACGACTGGTTATTAGTGTCCAATTTTCTTAAAATTTCTAAATTGAAGCTAAAGTATGTCTGTGGAGTTGACCACTTACTCTGCCTTCTATACTTAACTCTTCTTACTGGGATTTTTTGACTGGATTTTCACTTTCTTGTCAAGATCTTGCTTTTCTTTTTTTCCTTTTTTTTTGGGGTGGGGTGGGAGCTGTACCAGCTGAATTTCTGTTTTCTCTGGAAGGCTCTTCCTATATATATATATATATATATATATATATATATATATATAAGTTTTTATCTATGGAATTGACCACAAGCTCTGCTTCCATACTCAACTGTTCTTACTTGGCCTTTTTGGAAGGATTTTCATATTCTCTTGCAGTCCTTGCTTTTTTTTATTTTCTTTGGGAGCTTTACCTGCTGAATTTCTGTTTTCTCTAGGAGGCTCGTATACATATGTATGTATGTATGTATATATGTTTGTGCAATGTCCAAGTATGTCTCTATGGAGTTGACCACTTGCTCTGCCTTCCATACTCCACTGTTCTTACTGGACCTTTTTGGCAGGATTTTCACTTTCTTGTGCAGAACACACACACACACACACACAAAAAAAAATATTCTGGTTTCTTTTGAGATTCTATCTCTCTTATTGAATCACCGTTAGGCTAGTTTGTGGACTGGGCATTTATTTAATTTCGTGGGATTGGTTATATGTGCTCTCCATGTATCAGTCTGTGTATCGCTGACTCTCTCAAAGGCTCTGTTGTCTTCCCTTTCTCTTCCCACTGCACACCCTTTTATTGATGAACTGTCTGTGCCAGATTTCGTGGGTCTCACACACAAGATGCATGCATTTGACTTACTCATTTACTTCCATCCAAAACACAAAATCCCCATTTTGATAACAACACTCCCCCTTTGATCTTCTTTTGTCTAATGTCACTAATACTGAGCAGTACATACAACCTGCTCATGAACAGGATGAAAACTCTCCCTCATATAGCATTCGTTTTTTTGAAGCCTTTTTTATGGTGGGCTTTGGGCTGTGAATCTGTTTGTCCAAGCACTTACGGATTTGCTTCCACTAATTCCTCAAATGGTTTTTCTCTGCTGATTTGTCAAGCAGCAGTAGATAGTCATGCAAATGATGTTGATGCATTTCACTAAACTGACTTTTATTGTGACTGTGTTTGGAATAATTTTGTGCACATATGATGAAAACAGACGCTGATATATGTTTCTAGTTTCAAGCACTCTGTGTCTAATAATTTCTTGGATTTCTTTTAATGTGGATGCATAGTGTGAGGCTTTGATCATTGGAAACCTTGTGGGTGCATGAAAAGTGAGGCTTGATATTTTGGAAAAATATTCGCAATTTTAAGATTTTGGAAATATTTGGATTGTAATGAGATGCAACCAAACGTTTTGACAAATAATGAATCAAAGAACACACACACACACATGGATGGGCAAAAATTTCAGAACATTTTGTAATAGGGTGGTCATTCTGAACTCGTGATTGCAAGGATTTCTCAATGGTGTTCGTTATGGAAATCCAAGTATAAAATGGAACTTGAGGTTTACTCAAATTGACAATTCTTTAAAGTATTTGACAATCTACACTCTTATATAATGCATGAGTTCCCTTTGGAACCATGTGTCAGCTAACAATTGTCTTTGGTGGTTGGGCACAGGTTCATTGTTAGAGCCCCTTCTCAATCTTGGCTGTGTATTGAGTTCTTACTACAGAATATTGGTTCCCTCTTTTTATAGTGCTGATATAAGCATATATCCCCAATTAGTTGCGAAAAAGCCTTGATGATGATGATGATAAGCGTATATGCAGGGTAGAGAACACATGGAGTCTATCTTTTTTAGGTGCATGAAAACAGAATCACTGAAAGCTCGACACAACAATTTCTTGAGTATGAGTATGGATTTTCTCTTTCGATCTTCTGGCAGAATTTTCCTGCTTTTCCCTCTGCAAAAATGATTTTGCTTTCTTCATTCACCTTGCCACTTGCTGTTCCCCCATCGATTGCAGGTTGTCTCTGTCTCTCTCTCTTTGAAGTTTTCTTTTTTTAGAAGTTGCAAAGGATTTTTTTTTAAATATGAAATGTCTCGCTAGCTCTATTTAGACATTCATGACGGTTTCGTTATGGATATCTATGGCTTCTCTGAGTATAAGGTTCGTTTTCCTTCTTAAAACCGTGTCTAGAATATTGAAAAATATTGTAGTTGCATTTGTGAAGGTTTAGCAAATTCTTGTAACTAGTTACGGTTTGGAGTTTGGACCGTATCTCTATCTCTCAGAAGGTGTCCATTTTCTCTCTCTTAAAATTTTTTGATACTAAGAGTATTATATTTTCGTCCCCCCTCTCTCTCTCTCTACTGCAATGTCTTCGTCTGTCTATTTCTAGAGTATTTCTCAACAATCATTAAAATTGCAACTATTGTCTTATAATGAGTTCTCTCTATTTATTTATGATTTTTTATTTCATTTTATTTGTACTTTTTTTTTGTTTTGTTTTGTATACAACTTGCAGGAAGGAGAGTCCTCATTTTTGAGTCAAAAAAATAAAAATTGGAATTCAAAACTTTGCTTTGTTTTTTTGCTTTTGATTAGTGGCAATTTCTAATTGCCATTCTTTTTCTTTCATTTTATTTGGCCTCTATGAAGTAAATTGGGAAAACGATAAATGATCATTTTCTTTTTGGAATGTTTTGAATTTGGTATGAAGCTTATAATTTTGTTTTGATACCATTACAATATGGTGGTATAAGTATCTATCATTTGGATGGATTGAACCAATAGATATGGGTGATAGGATGGCAGGGTTATCTGTACAAAGTCAAGGGTTTCCTGCTCTTCTTCGAAAATCCACTGTAGAATTACTAAAAGGTACAGAAGGTTTAATATACTCAAGAACTTTGGTCTTGAGGTTCCACACATGGTTGCGAAGAAAGTAGGATTTAAAGAGAGGCAAAGTATTCAATTGCCTACTTCAAGTGTCCCGGGTTTTGACAATAGTATCAGAATGAGGTTTCTCAATGTATCAGATTACTTTTTGGTCATTTGGATAATTTGGCCAGTTTGATTTGTTCACAAGTCAGAAACGAATTTTGTCCCCACTTAGTGCGATGTTAGTCCAGATACTTCTGAGGGTGATGAGTTAGGCACCACCATTGGAGGGGAAACCCTAAAAATGCCAGATAGGAATTTCACCAGAGCATGATTTGATTATAAGGACTCCAATCATAGTGATGGGGTAAACTATCCTGATACCCCAATATGATGAACAATAAGAGAGATCACCAATGGAGCCACATATACGATAGCAATACAACTAGACCCTCACTTGTTCATTGTTAGTCCTTTCCTTGAAACTAAGGGTCTCACTTTATCTAACTATTAGAAGACAATCAAGGTGAGTTCAAGAATGGGGCTATGGCTGTAGCTTTCGGCGAGGCTGCCTTGCCTCCTTTATCTTGATCTCCTCTTTCTCCTAAACTGTCTGAGAGGTTGAAATTTGCAGGTTAGTTTTTACAAAGATGATACTGAAGTAAAAGAGGATAAATATCTAATGTCAAAGAGCTTTAGTTGTTCAGTCCATAGAAGGCTCTTGGACAGTTTATTTATCCCAGAAGATGAGTTCGGGTTTAAAAAAATGGTGTTTCAGGAATTTGGCATATTGCTGATGGATTCATGTCCCTCTACTGCTGAAATTCTTGCTCAGGTTAACCGGCATTGGAGCCATGATTCTGGGTCTTCACCTCAAACATGTGGAAATTTTGGTAGGAGTTTAAGTGTGCTTCCTATGGAGAGGTTTTTGTTTGGTTCTTTTAAGGAACAAACTGGAAAAACTGATTCATCTTCATGGGTTCTTTCTTTTTTTGTAATATCTGCTAGTAGCTAGAGTTTATATTAGTGTTTATTGGATTACCTGAATTGCTGCATCTGCACATGGAAACATTTCATCATGAATTTCATTATTTGATTTTGACAAGTTCCTAAGATTTTATCCACCGTGAAATTGGAAGAACTAATATGTTAATAAGACCATGAAAATCTCTCTTTATATGATTAATATGTAGGATTAATGTTCTTAATTCTGTCAAAGTGGAAAGTCTCTGCTGAGAAATATTCTCTAAGATCCGGGTTTTGTGCTGCGTCTTCAATGTAGGTGGATGAGTAATTTTTGGAAAAAAGACTTCTTTGAATGAGACTTCTCTTCTGCAAGTGTTGGCAACCTCTTCCTTAGGAGTTGAGTTCCTTAGAAGTGTAACATATCTCAGTTGAGTTGCCATACATACTCTCACAGAATGATTACATTTATAAAGCAACATGGACTGCCATTGTTACCTCCGATCAAAGTCATGTTGATGATTGTTTTGCTCCATGGAAGATAATTTCATGTATCTACTGTTGTTGTCAATGGCTGACATAAATACTTGGTCTCAAATTGGGAAGAAATTGTAGGATTTCATACATCAGTAACAACCTAGGAATCATATTTTATCATTCTACCTTAAAACAAAATTTCTGGTCTGTAGTTATTAAAACCAGTTATTGAATGGAAGTAAGTGAAGAAAGGTTTCAGGATTTCCTAGGTATTGCTATGGAACCATTAGTCTCAGAATGGGGGTATTGTCCATGTTATTTCCATGGTTTCTGCAACTGAGGTCTGTCACAAATTCCCTATTGCTAGGACTATTTAGATGAAAGAAAGCCAATATTGTTACAAACCATTATATCATAGAGAGTGAGTTTCGAATATAAAGTTTACATGTGCACTTGTGTGGTAAAGTGTCCATTATTTAACAAAGTGCAGAGATTTAGGCCAACAAAATATGGTAAGAAACATTTGAATGTTCTGGAGACAGATTTAGGGGGGATGCTAAAAATAACTAACAATATGAGAGTTACTTAAAGTGTCCTTGCTAATGGTGCTACCAATATGGTTTTATCGGTGATATAAGTGTATTTGTATTATATTTGTTCTGTGATATTAGCCTAAAATCTTTGCTGATCGGTGACGGAAAGGTTGATTATGTAGTATGACTATTTGATTGGATTGGATTTTTTTTTTTTTTAACTGAAGAAGCATGGGATTTTGCTCTGAAATCTACTGATTGAGATGAATAGCTTCATCACATAGGGATAGGTGCTGAATTTGATTAAACTCTTATTAGCTTTGAAGTAAAGAGGCTTAATTTTGTGGCTGTTGGAGTTTGAAATGAGAGTTTTGAAGTTCTTTGGCATGACAAAGTTTTGGAGTACACATAGGAACATGGATTTTTAAGAGCAAAACTTCAATGGCGAATATGATGTAAGTGTCTCTGTGTCTAAATTGCGAATTGCTGATTTTTATAGATCTATCTGTATATGATTTCATTTTCTATGTATTTGTATAAACCCAGGTATTAGAGGCTTCCAACCCTGTTTTAAGTCTTTGAGATATGCGTTTATCTGTCAGTATGTGGTTTGTATATTGACTACTAATTTGAGGCTTATGATAGAGGATCAACTCCATGGATGGCTGATAAAATAAGGCATAGCTTTGCAAACCCTATTTTTTAAAAGAAGTGTAGTGCCAGTACATTTTCTCTGGATTACAAGCTTCAAACTCTATTCCTTGTGCTGCTGTAATTTCCAGGTTTACTCGAAATGACAAACCATGAGGCAGTGATGCTATATCAGAGAATGCAATGGTGCAAGAGCAATCAACCCATTTTTTTAATTATTTTTATTTATTTGATTATATATATATTAGGATATTTTTTGTTGTTTTGATTGGCTAATTTAGGGATCAAATGTGTAGGAGGACTAATATGGGTTTCAATTTGTTGTAATGGGACATGGTAGTACAATCTTTATTACCTTATTTTCAGAAATATTTTTAGGATTCCTATTTTAATAGGGTTTTCTATTTGATGGGATTTGGTAGAGAAAGTTCGAGAATTCAAAGGTGAGTCTTAGGGAGGTGCATGGATGTTAAGTGAAAGGAATCCAAAAATTTTAGAAATCAAGGAGGGAGGTATGTGAGTGAGAGAAAATAAGGGTTTTCAGTTTTGTGTTTTTTGGAGTTATGTGGTTCTTTTGTGTTTTTTGTTTAACCAATGCAGATTGTAGGGTCATTGAAGCTTGGTTTGTAGGCTCTTTCTTTAATTTTCCACTACATTAGTTGGTAGAGGAGGTTGTATCTCTCAAAGCGCCTGATATGCAGCAATTTTGTGTGATGATCGCTAGAATAGGATGGGGAGGTGTTTACGTTCGGATTTGCGCCGATTTTTTAGAGAGATCAATTGAAATACCATTCAAGATCCTATTTTTGATTAAGAGTCTCATAAGGAAACTTTGATTGCAGGCATGTCTTCCAATTTTTAGTTTAAGTCACGATCTTTTTCGATTCTGTACTTATTCGATTATCATCATTATAGCCTTTTTCCAATTAATTAAATCCTTTTAGATTTACTTTTTGCTGTTTTTCATTAATCTACTTGAATTAACTTGCACTCCCTAACAGGTGTTGTATTTGGTCGACACCACGCATGGTCAACCCACTTAAGTCTATTCTCGATGCCATACATAGTTAGCCTACCTATTGTCTTTCATCTTATCGCCTATTAGTGTCACACCTATAGGTTTGATATAGGTGCCACACCTTTCTTCGATCCCGTGCTTGGTTCGATGTATGATGAAAAATGAGATCTTGTGGGTGAGTCAATTTTTGATGAAACTTTTCAAAAAAATTGAGAAAATTAGACCATTTCTCACGGGGGATATGAAGAGAGACTAAATTTTGAAAAGGATGAAGCAACCCTAGATGGCAAAGTGAACCGAGAAACCCTCGATGTCGAGATAGACCAAAAACATTGCGGTTTCCATCCATCCTGGAAGTCGAGGACAAAATCTAGGGTTTTATGAGCAAGACGAAGAACTCCAAGGAGATAGAGACCGAGGAGACCTTGCCGTTATGCTTTAGAGTGAGAGATCTCACTTTCTCCGCGCAAACAATATAATATCCAGTCTAGGAAAATCCGGCCGGGTCGAACTGGACCTGTCTGGGTTACCCGGACTTGCCAACTAGGCGAGCTGGTTTAGGGGGTCTAATTTGGACTCCCTAAGGCCTCCTACTCCAGGCATTTTTTTTCCTACTACATGGCCGAGTTTCCTTTAACCCGGCCTGTTAGTTGAATTACATCCCGTGTTTGGAGGTGGGATCTTAAAAAAAATAAAAAAAAATAAAAAGAAGAAATTGATTTGTAATGTATTTTTATATTTTCTATCATTTTAGCAAAAGATTGAAAAATGTTTTGGCTATAAATACCTATTTTTACATTTTCCATTCTTTTAAGATTATTTCAGAAGGATTGTATACAATGAGGCCAATTACCTTTGGTGTGGTTCGTATAGAGCCAAGGCTCTAAACAATCAAAGTAAAGCGCACCATCAAATAGTGTAAAAAAATATGGTTTCAATACTAGAAATCTTTGTTATAGTGTTAAAATATATTTTCATCTTTAATTATAAAATTTAAAGCTTCCAAAATAGTGCAGATTTATGAAAACTTGAAAATTTTGAAAAATTGACTGTTCAAAAATGTGTTAGAAGATACATTATTTTTTAAACTTGAAATTTATTTTTTTCTCATGTCTATGCATCTAGATGTTGCGATGATCAATTTGAGGATATTTGGGCATCAAAACATTCTCTTCCAATGAAATTTTTGAGGTGGGCTCTAATTTGATTGTTTAGAGCCTTGGCTTTATATAAACTTTTTCCATTTATTTTTGATACAAGGTGGTCACAATTCTTTACAACCATACCATTTGATGTGAAATTTGATAACTTGGATGTGTCATAAAGTCGGAAAAAATTTCTTTTAATATTTGAGCTTGGTCAATAGAATAATTGCATCCACCCAAGTTCACATCCATTGATGTGACCACCTTGAATGTCTCATTCTATACTTTTTCATTTCTAAAATACCTGTAGCCACAAATTGATATTTCAAAATCCATTTTTTTCACTACTTTTTAACTTAGGATATGTTTTGTTTAATTTTATTTTAAACATATTTTTATATCTTTTGAATTTTTTTTTTTTTTATACATTTTTAAACGCTTTTTGACTGCCTGTCCGTTGGGGCTGTGTTACTCAAACCCTGTCCTGGATACTCACCCGGGCCAGGTTCCATTCCCGGTTCGTGCTTTCCTAATAATATATATATATATCTCTCTCTCGTTTATTTTATTTCTCCCTGCTTCCCAAAATCATAATCTCCCTTGCTGTCATTTATTCTTTCTCACTACTTTAAAAAATAAGCACAAACAAAATGTAAGTATCTCTCCACCTGGGGCTATTGCATTTTTCCATATACATAAGCTTGAGGGTCATTAAGTTTGAGTCGTAAACAGTTAAGAGGCTTACATTTCTTGTACAGTCCCATGATAGATCCCTAGCTATTAGATGTCAACAAGGATCCCCGTAGGCCATTATTGTTGACATTTGACGGCTGGATTTGTGTCAAGGTACTGTGCCAAATAAGTGGTGTTCTCAATGTGCACATTTCATTAACAAACACAAAAGAGAATTAAGAGAAAGAACCAAAAACCAGAATTTCTCCCCTGATTCTTTATTTCACTTTGCATATACTATGGCCACATAGGTACAAAGTATTTTAGAGAATCATCAAGACCACATGAGATCAAGTAAAATAGAAATTGCATAGGCACATGCACATGCACACGCACACGCGCTTACACACGTAAATATAGTTCGGAGCCTTGGATTCATGTAACCTTAGCAAGGGGAGTAGCATTCACAGAGATGGGGCTCAATGCAATATCCTGAAGTAAGGTGCAGTTTCACACTATATTCCCAGGAATCATGCATCAGGAATCATTAGTGGTGCATACTAGTGCCTTTGAGATGCCATCTGCATCAAAAGCAGTATTGATAGTTAGATATGAAATCGGGTGGTTGGAAATGTGTCATTGTCTAAACACAGTGTTCAAAACAAAATTTCTCGAATATTGTGACACACTTCAATCTTTTAAATATGACCTCCAATGATTAAGAACGATCGTGATCTCCTCGTACGAAATGTAAATAGTCTCACATTACACAATCCCTTATTAAAATACCTCTAATTGTTAACCGTTGGAAAACTGAAACTACAAATTAATCAAAAGGGCTAATTATCAAAATATCTACAAGAGATGATCTATTTAGCATTTTACCGATGTGGATTAATTTAATTTTAAAATATCCATCAAAAGAGGCATGTTCGTAAGTTGGAATGATTGCAAATGTGTAAAATGTTAAATAATGCATCTCTCGTGAGTATTTTAACATAGCCTTGGGCATCGCTATCGTTTACCAGTTCCATTTTCCTAATCATGAATAACCAAGGCAATTCAAACATAAATCAGATTTATACATAATGAAAAAAAGCGAGCATTATACATGTACTATTTCTTACGGGAGGAGATGAAAAGCAGCACAAAAGCAAAGGGAGAGCCATGGACTTCATGTTTACCAAGGACAAAGACTGAAACTATGAAGAAGGTATCAGTTTATTTAAAGATGGTGTTGGTCAAGTTCTTATTTATACCGTGATAATATTAAGGCTATCTACTACGTATAATTCATTTAATATTTTCTCAATTTTGAGCTATAAAAATCATAAAGCTTTGGGAAAAGTAGCGGTATTGCACCCAAATCAAGGAAAAATAATTGAAGAAAATCTATATTTAAGGTTCGTAAATCGAAACAACTAATAGAGGATTCTTTTCTAATGCTAAATTGGGTAGATTTTGTGATAATTATGAATCCAAGAAAATGCATGCGCCTATGGATAAGTAGAGTGCATTTCATTTAGAAAAAGAAAAAGTTTACATAAGGTGTCAACCTACTTACCCAAAAAAAAAGTGTCAACCTTTATATTATTTAAGTATCAGTGTTTCTCAAAAACCCATTAGTTGTTTTTTCCATTTTAAGTATCCCCGTACCACCTATTTTTAGTTTTCATATCTCAATAGACTCAATGATTCAAAATACATATCTTAACTCCCAGACTAACTTTCCTCACTTTTAACTATTTCTTTAGCCCTAACAAATACAAAAAAAACATGCTCATTCTAAACCCTTTATCTCTTTAGGTGATATAGTCCCCCCAAATTTCTCTCATTCTCTCACTTCCTTAAGATTCTCCCAAACCCTTTCTCTCTGTATTTGCATCCACTTTTTTGCTCCAGATCTCTCGCTCTCTCTCTATCATGTGTTTCCCCAAACCCCTCTCTATCTCTCCTTGTGTTTCCTAACCAACGTCTCTCTCTCTCTCTCTCTCTCTCCCTGTGTTTCTCCAACTAACCTCTCACTCTCTATGTTTCCCAACCCCCCTCTCTCCCCCCCGTGAGAGTCCCAATAACTCTCGCTACCAATTGGTGACGCACACTATTCAAACATGCAACAATGTCCAGAAAAGGTCTGCCATAGATTAAGCCCATCACCAAGATATTGAGTAATGGAGAGAGAGAGAGAGATTGGGAAACAGAGAGGGGGGGGGGACATACAGGGAGAGAGAGAGATTTGGAAAAACATAGGGGAGAGAGAGAGTTTGGAGAAAGTCATGGAGAGAGAGATTTAGGGAAAAATCATGTGAAGAGAGAGAAAGGATAGGATTTAGAAAAGATATATCTTTTTTATATTTGTTTGAGGTAAAAAAATAGGTCCAAATTCTTATATTTGTTTGAGGCCAAAAAATAGGTTTAAAGGGGATAAAGTTAGCTTAAAGAGGTAGAAGATATAAAACTTAAAAATGGGGGCTAAGGAGATATTTTCCCTATTATATATAACTTATTTAGAGCGCGTGTACAGTGTACTCAGGGCAAACTCGCTGCGACATAGGGGGAAGCCGAGTTACTCAGCCGAATTCGAGTAGCCTTGGCCAAGTCTCCAAATACTGATGTATATTTAAAGCAATGCATTAGCACAATATTGACAAATACTTTGTCATAAACTAATAGCAGGAATGGGCGAGATATGCCAAAATCTAATGGAGTTTGAAAGGAGAACCATGACTTCAAAGAGGTAGAGTGAGAATATGCCACAAGATTTCGCCTAATCTCATAATCTCTAATATTTCTCCTAAATTTAGGGCTTCAAACTAGTTGTTCCTCTTTGATTTTATCGGATAACTATGACTTCACAGAGGCAGAGAAAATACACCACAAGCGAGAGAAAACATGAAATGTCTTCAATAAACAAAATTGGTGTATGTTCGACTGTTCAACAACTTAAAAGGAAAAGTCGTTTTTTTTTTAAAAAAATTGTTTTTACATTAAAAAACGGACACGGTTATAATAACGGAAACTATTCGGTAAAACCGTAATAACAGAAACTATAACAGATATGTATGTATTTTTCCCTTGTTTATAATTCTAACATATTATCAACTCTCAAATCCATGTACATGGAGAAATTATACCCCCTTCTTAAATCACATGGGCACCAAATATATATATATATATAACAGGGAGGAAAAAAATTAAACCAAAAAAATAAAAGTTAAAAAGAATGAAATAATGTACCCTCTCTTGAGTTTAATCCAATCTTCTTCTTTCTCTTCCCAATTTACAAGGCAGGGTACATATATTCTTGTTTGGAAAAACAACTAATCACATACTTGACTCTCAAGAAAACTAAACACCATTAAATCCTCATTATTCATATTGCCAAACATTATCCACGACAAAAACAATTCAAAAAAATTTAAAGAAAAAAAAGTTTATATAAGGTCATAATCTTAAAATATAGAATTAATGTGCACCTCAAAAATCCATCGAAAAATGTTGTTTTGATGTTGGAAAACCCTCTAATTGATAATCTCGATATCAAATGTATAAATATGTAAAGAAAAAAGAAAAAACAAAAAAAGGGTTTGAGTCCCAAAAATAGTAAATCTTTTAATACATTATGTGAACCATCCATTTTCAAGATTTTCATATGCTTGTCGATCAACTTGATTTGAATTATTTTTTGGAGTTTAGAATTTCATAATTAGAGATGAAAAAGGATTACCAGCTCATTCTAAAAAAAATTGACGCAAAAATTGCATCATGATAAAATTTGGAGTTACAGATTAATTTGATTGGTTAAGGTCACAACCTTATACAAACCACACACCCCATATTTAAATAAAAGATGCAAGCACCTTTAAAATCTTCACAAAACTTGACCAAACAAACCCAAGTATTACATAAAATAAAAAGTAATTATAAAATAAAAGTAAAGAAAACACTTTTATCCTTTAATTTAAGTAAATTATAGGATTATGAAGCAATCTAAGCCCTCGAGAGAATATGCTTATATCCTCTCATTTCGGATTGAAAAAGTATACAATGAGACGATTTATCTTTGGTACAAGGTGATCACAATTAATCTTGACCATTGGATGTAAAATTGAGTGGCTACATTTATTGCTTTGATCAAACTCAAAGTTCAAAAGAAATTTTCTCAAACTTGTGACACATCGAAGCCATCAGATTTTACATCGAATGATTATAAATAATTGTGACCTCATTGTAGCAAAGGTAAATAGTTTCATTGTATACAATCCCTTTTGAATTTTGTATTTAACTCCATATTTTGACATTTGGATCTTAAAAATTTTGAAATAAGCAAGCTGATGATTTAAAATTTAGAGAAGATTACCTAACAAATTTGCATATGCAAAAAAACTAATTAGGTTCAAGATTTCATTGAATCATCAAATTTTAAGTCCAATTTTAGAAAAAAATCCAGGACGAAGTGATTTGGAACCCTCGAGATGCCTTTGGGACCCATGGGCACCCTCCTAACCATGTTGTAACACCATGTGGCACGATGGTATGCAACATACCGTACAGGGACCAAAATAAAAATTTTATTATTGTTAATTATTTGATCGAAATAAATTTCAAACTATATATCTGAATCGAGTGATTTTTGAATCATTTGAAAGATTCTCAACTCTGATCAGAAAAGAAGTGAACTTCACTTAGGTTTAACGTGAATGTTACGTGTAGGAGTCTAGTGGACCATTTATTTGGACTAGTGATTTTAAAAATAAATCGATTGCTCGGATCAAGCACCTAAAAACCAATTTAGATCAATGAATTGGCAATCCATATCTCTATTTTATTATACAAGAAAAATAGTGAACCAATAAAAAAAATAGATCTAAATCAATAAATCAGCAGTCTGGCATTTTATTTAAGACCTTTCATCATCGCTAAGGTCATAAAAAAAGAACATCTACCTCTCTCTACGCTCTCTTAATAAACCCAACTCAGCAGCATCCCTTCTGGCTCTCTATTTCTCTTTAAATCCATCTAACAGCCTCTCTTTATTAAATTATGTCTTTTGCTCGATAGTGATCAGACCTCTAGTTTTCGACTATTATAATGAAGTCCTTTTTTGTGGTTTATCCCGAAACAACTCTAGTTAAATTCTTTTTTTTTTTTTTTTTTTTTTTGTGACATGTAGCACTGTATGATACCTAAAAACTAACCATCCCAAATTTGGGACGGTTCAATATTAGCAACAAGTATGGAGCAATTTGATGTTGTTGATAATATAGTTAGCAAATCGTCATTTAATTGGCGATTTTTTCAAAAAATCGTTGTTTTTATGGAAAGTGAAAGAGAATATTAAAAGAGAGAGAACATTCAACTAGAGAAAATTAAGAGAGAGATAAACACTGAAAATGAGAGAGAAAAAGTAAAAGAGCTAAAGGATCTCCACCCCAGCAAAGAGCATTGCATTCGCAGAGTAGGGGATCAAGTATCAACGCACTTTGGAACTGTCCCTTGACTTCCAAACCCAAACATGAGAGAGAAAACAAAAACATGATTATGTAAGTATGGGTATAGTCTGGTAGTGGTGGCTTCAGGATGTACGGATCTAGAGGCTTCGATACCACTTGACGCAAAAAAAGGATGAAAAAAATAAGAAAAACTATAAAAATAAGAACAAAAAAAAATGTGAATGAACATATCTTCTCTTTAGATCTGCCAGAGTGTCAACTCTAAAATATCTATTTAAAATGCAAAATTTATTTTTTTTCTTTGTTGTGCTAATTTACAAAGCACATCACCGATATTTTAATAAAAGGAAAATTTTTACATAAGGTTACAATCTTAAACTATAGAATTAAAGTGCACCACAAAATTCCGTTTGAAAAAGTTGCTTTGATGTTGGGAAACCCTTTAATTGATCATCTCGACCTCAAGATGTATGAATATACATGTAAGAAAAAAAAAATTGGAGTTCTAAAAATAATACATCTTGCAAATATTATACGGAAGATTTTCACATGTTTATGGATCTACACTTTATGTGAACCAGTTTTGGAGTTTAAAAATTTATAACTAGAAATGAAAATAGATTCTCAGACCATCTTACGAATTTTTTACGCTAATACTGCATCTTATGATAAAATTTGAAGGTGCGGCTTTTTTTTTATTGTTTAAGGTTGCAACCATATTCAAACCACACCCTTGAAAAAAGCCCTTTAAGTTAAGGTGACTCTCGAGAAAGCTAAACACTATTGAATCCTAATCACTCATATCGCCAAACATTATCCATTAAAAAAACACCCCTAAAATCTCCACATTAATGAAAGACAATAATATACTTAAAACAATAAAAAAAATTTAAAGCTAAACTACACCTATTGTTTCCTAAGAAATAAACAGTACTAAACAAAATAAAATAATAAAATAAAAAGCAAACCCTTACTATATTAGTAACTCAATCATTTATTTGTGAAATATCTTTTATCACTTCATAGTTACATTTATGATAACAGTATAAGATAAAACATTGTTAAAGAAATAAATGATACAATTATTGTTGAAAATCTAAAGCCCTTTCCAACACAAACATGTTCATTCATATACTACGCATACTCTGCATAGGCCTTCTCTTCCTTTGGATCTTAGAACACAAATAAATAGGATGTTTTCATATTTAAACAAGATTTCCCTCTTCCACATTTTTAATATGGGATAAATAACCTAACACTTCTCTATCTACACCTATAACACAAAATACAATTTTCAAGGCTCTACACTAATGAAAACATTATTGAATAGAAGGGTTACTATTTTTAAAAATAACATAAGGTATATTTCAAAACAAAAAGTACAAACATTTTTTATTTTTATATTTGAACATAAAAATACCATTTCAGAACATTGCGAGCCACCTCGAGCGGTTTCAAGCCAACTCAAAATCTGTAGGTGGCTGGTTCAACCCACATGTCAGATTACTAGAAGATGAATGACCTCATATTTCGTCTATGTACACCCCGGAATTGACTGTAAAGTAGAGGTTTAAACCTGGGGGATTCTCCATGACAAATGTCCCCATTTTTCTTTGAAGAAATGCACGAATTTACTAACAGTAGCACCTCTCATTTATGTTGTGCCAATTGCATGTAGAAGGATAAGGATGGCCTATGGATTTACTATGAATCGCACCTTCTCACTTATCCAGTCCTTCCTATAGGCATTAAAATGGAAAAAACACCTCTCAAAGAATCTTAAAGGTGTAACAACTAATGTGTAGATATGAAGCGAAAAAAAAAAGATTTCAAGTTATTAAAGTAGTGCATCTCATGACACATTATATGGACTGTCCCTTTTCTATATTTTTTATTGTTTATGAAACTTTAAATTTCATGATTAAGGCTGACAATAGCCTTGACATCGCAAGACTCTCTAGCACCAGAACTGCATCTTTTAACATAGTTTTAAGGTGTGTCTTACTTTGATTGTTTAAGGTTGATGCCTTATACAAACCTCACCCTTCTGAAAATAAAGTTTTGTAAGGAAAATTCTTAAATTTTAGTACATAGGTCTATAAATAAAATAAATCAAGATCGTTAGCGTATATTTTGTTAGGTTAAGAGAATACTTATTATTGTTTTAACCAATGGTTTAAATAGCGGATCGGTGACTCGGATCGGGCATCTCAAAAACCGATCCGGATCGGTGAATCGGCGATCCGGATCGAGAATCGGCTGAATCGGTCGGATTAAAGCTTCAAAAAAATCCGAAAAAAATTATTAAAATTCATTATAAATATTGTTTTTTAAGAATCCAATAAGAAATGAAGGTACTACATTATTAACTTTCATGTTTTTCATCAATTTGTGAATATTGAAATGCTCTTTCCTTGTATAAACTTATGTTAACCATTAAATTTGCATCACATAAAAGAAAAATCATAGAATTATCATAGATAAAATATATAATTATACATGGACTATTATAAAGAGTAGACTGGTTTTAACAATTAGGGGTCGTCTCGATCCTAGGGTATGCAAATCATGTTTTGTTTATCGAGGGTATTTCACACAAAAACATGTTTGGAAATTTTTTTCGTATAAGCAAAAAAGAGGGAAAAACAGGGGTAAACAATGTAAAGAAATAAGTTGGCTTTTCCAAAACGTGACTTTATGTAAGAGATTAGTATAATATAATGCAACTAATGATAATACATTGATACTATCAATACTAAAATACATTAAAATATAAGAATCGTAAAGATTAATATCGTTATAGCATAAATAATATCAGCAATATCATGCAGGTCAGAAATAGGTGAAGTACAAAGTTCGCCCAATTATAAAAAGCTTTGGGCGAAAAAAAGGCATTGATTTTGATGAAATATTTTTATCTGGTATGAAGATGTCGTTCATTCATTGATTCTAAGTCTAGTGGCAATTAGATATCAAAATTTACTTTCTTCATGACGACTCGCATGTCATTCATTCATTGATTCTAAGTCTAGTGGCAATTAGATATCAAAATTTACTTTCTTCATGACGACTCGCAGTAAGAGATTTATATGGAACAATCAAAAGATTGTGAAGAGAAGGGCAAATAATAGTAGTTTGCAAGTTGAAAAAACCTTTTATGAATCACAAGAAGCCTTGAGGCAATAGTACATGATGTTTGACTCATTTATGAGTCACATGTATAAGAGGACTGTTGAATATCATTGTGTTTATTTTATAATATTTTTTGATAATGACTTTATTATTCTTCTGCTTTATGTTAATGACGTTCTAATTGTTGGGCATGATCTTCATAAGATTGACATGTTAAAGAAAGAATTAAGCAAATCCTTTGACATGAAGGATTTGGGGTTTGGAACTTTGGGCATGGAAATAAGACGTGACCCCAAAAGCAAATCTATGGTAGTCACAGGAAAAATTGAACAAGGTAGGTATGAAATATGCAAAGCCAGTTAGCATGCCACTTGTAGAACACTTTTAAGTTGAGTGCAAGACAAAGTTCTTCAAACAAGAAGGAAAATAAAGAAATGGAAGATGTTCCCAATACTTCAGTGGTCGGGAGTTTGATGTATGCTATAGTATGTACAATGCCAGACATCACATATCTAGTAGGAGTGGTGAGTAGATTTCTTACCAAGTATAGCAAGGAACAGTGGACAACAAAAAAATGGATTCACAGATATTTTGAGGGTACATCCAAATTATGTTTATGCTTTGGAAGTGAAAAACTTGTGCTAGATGGATATACAGCTGTAGACATTGCTGGAGATCTCCATACCAGGAAATTCACATAAGGTTACTTGTTCACTTTTGTAGGGGGGTGCCATGTCGTGAACGTCCAAATTGCAAAAGTGTGTTGCTCTTTACATGTTAGAGGTAAAATACATAACGGCTACAGAAGCCGGCAAAGAAATGTTGCGGATGAAGAGGTTCTTAAAGGAATTAGGTTTGAAGCAAAACAACCATGTGGTTCATTGTGATAGTCAAAGTGCTATTGACCTTAGCAAGAAGGAAAAAGTTTAGGTAAGGATGCTACCTTATAATGTAGAACTATAGACGCCCCTCAAAAATCCATAGGAAAAAGTAGTTTTAATGTTGAAAAACCTTTTGATTAATCATCTCGACATTGAGATGTATAACTATGAAAAATAAAATATTTTATGCCTAAAAAATAGTGCATTTTATAACATATTATCTATAACGTCCATTTTCAAGATTTTCATATGTTTATAGATCTATTTGATTTTAACCATTTTTAAAATTTAAAATTTATAATTAAATATAAAAATAAAATTTGAAATAATCCTAATAACATTTTATATCAAAATTATATACAATGAAAAAAATTGAAAGGCACCTTACCTCTACGCTTACGGAGGCGTCCGTATGCCATCTGCACCCTAAGGTATCATTCTTGTCTTTTAGTATTGTGGAGATTTTAGGGGTGCTTTTTTAATGGATAATGTTTGGCAGGACGAGTGATTCGGATTCAATAGTGTTTAGGTTTCTTGAGAGTCACCTTTACTTAAAGGGCTTTTTTTAAGGGCGTGATTTGAGTAAGGTTGCAACCTTAAATAATGCGCACCTCCAAATTTTATCATAAGATGCAATGTTGGCATAATTTTTTTTTTTAGGATGGCTTAAGAATCTATTTTCATTTCTATCGATAAAATTTTAAATTCCAAAACTGGTTTAAATCAAGAACAGATTTATAAATATGTGAAAATCTTTAAAATGGATGGTCCAGATAATATTTGTAATATGTACTATTTTTAGGACTCCAAATTTTATTTTTTATGTATATCCATACATCTTGATGTCGAGATGATCAATTAGAGAGTTTCCCAACATCAAAGCAATTTTTTTCAATGGATTTTTGAGGTGCACCTTAATTCTATAGTTTAATATTAAAACCTTATGTCCTTGTAAATAAAAAAATAAAAAATTACAACCTTATGTAAAATTTTCCATTTCTCAAATATAGGTGTTGTGCTTTATAAATTAGGACAAGAGAGAAGGAGAAATAATTTTTGCATCTTGTAGAAAGTTCTTTTAGAGTCGACACTCTTGCTGATCCAAAGAGAAGGTATGTTCATTCACATTTTTTTGTTTTTATTTTTATGATTTCTCTTATTTTCTTCATCCTTTTGTTGTATCAAGGATATCAAAGTCTCTACATCCGTAATCCGAAGCCACAAAAAATAGCAATGTATCCATTTTTGTTGCGCATGAATCAAGTATTTAAGATATTCCAAGAAAGCCTTTATATCAATCCCAAAGAAAGGAAAAATACACAAAGACATCATTTACTTTTCGTACAAGGAGATCAAACTCACTCTTGTCCCTTAAATTTTGAAATGGGTGGTTGTAAGAGTGTCGTTGAATAGACAGTTCCAAAAAAACTAAAAAAATTACAGATTTGTTACTTCTCTCAAGCCATCCAATTTATCATTTAATGAGTGTGAATAGTTGTATCCTACTTATAATAAAAGAGTCAAATCCTTTGCACAGTAATGCAATAGATGGTGGTATCACAACCATTGAGCGGATTGATGCAACAGGTTAAGCCAAAGGAAAAAGTTTATATAGAGCCGAGGCTCTAAACAATCAAATTAGTGCATACCTAAAAAATTTCATTAGAAGATGTTCTTTTGATGTCCAAGTATCCTCAAATTGATCATCTCGACATCATGATACATGGACATGATAAAAAAATGGATTTCTAGTTTTGGAAATAGTGCATCTTGTAACACATTTTTGGTCCGTCAATTTTCAAGATTTTCAAGTTTTCATAGATCTGCTTGATCTACACCATGGTTTAAGCTTTAATTTTTTATACTTAAAGATGAAATATATTTTAAGGCTAACACAAAGATTCCCATCATTGAAACCACATTTCTTGACACTATTTAAAAGGTGCATTTTACTTTGATTGTTTATAGCCTCGGCTCTATACAAACTAGAAGCAAAAATATAATGAAGGGGAGAAAAAATTTGACCTCTAACCTAAACATTAGTTAAACACTTGTGTAATCTCACAAATTTGAATTGGTTGTAAGCCACGGAATGCAGATGTCTTTTTAACATAGTGTCAAATCTTACATCATTCAATTAAAATTAATAGTGTTGAATACTACAAACGTACTTTTATTCTCGCACTGTTTTTTAATAGTGTTGAATACTAAAAACACATAAGGCACCACAATGACATGATTTACGTAGTTAATCCCAAAAAGGATACATCCACAACCTTGCTAAGTAAAAATCCACTTTCACATGAAACTTACAGTCTATGGTTATAAGAGGTAAAACTTCTCTCTAAACATCAACAAAACCTAATTGATCTTTCCTTTTAAACTTACTCTCCCAACGGTGTAATACTGCCGATCAATTTTATCTCTCCCATATTTATCTTTTCAGTGGCAGTGTAGTATGGGAAAGATAAGGCTGATCATCAATGCTACTCAATTGGGAGAGCGGGTTTAAAAGCGAAGGTTGATGATGTTTTTAATGATGTTTCGAGATAAGTGTGTCTCTTGTAATCCAAAACTATAAGTTTCATTGTGGTAGTGGATTCCTATTGTGATACCCTGTGATTTTTCTTTCTTTTATGGGTTTTCCATGTAAAACTTGATACAATAATTGATTTCTAATTTCCTACAAAATTATATATTTTTACTTTTTTGAGATTTGATATTCTTCTTGGTTCATACATACATGGAAGACATTTCTTCCCAACAAGAGCCTTCTATAAACTTTTTCCTTCAATGTAAAGATTTTCGTAAGTAAAATGTGAAAAAATTGCAGGCTCTAAGCAGTTAGTCAAGGTGGTTGGTACCACAACTTCACATTTATACTTATTGGAAAATGCAATCTTTCTAAAAATAAGTATTCATGGATCCGCAAGATTTGTACCATTTTTTGAGTTTCAAATTCTAATGTCGATGCTGGAATTTGATTTAAGAGCGATCACAAAGATTTTTGTTGTTGCCAATAAGTGCTTTTTGGACGAGGATTGGAGATGAGGCTGTGTATTGTTTTCATAAAGCGGAGGCCTTAAAGAAACTTCATCCAAAAGAAAATGGATATTCAAAAAAAAAGAAAAAAAAAGAAAAAAAAGAGAAGAAAAGAAATGGTAAGAGTGAGAGAGAGATAAAGACAACTGAGGCTCTTTATTTCACTGGAAACGTAGTATGACTGCATAAGGTTAGCAAATGAAGGTGCATACACAGAGATCGGACTTTTCGCAGGTTCCAGGATAGCTAAAGTGATCCGAGCAGTAGGATCCACACTTGTCATCATCACAGGGGTTCGTTGTCACAGGAATGTTGCATATTGCCACTGCCGAAGCCCCATCTACTACAAGTTTGAGAAAAAATGAATCAGATGAGAGAGAGAGAGTCGATGGTTCGACCGGTCAAACCGCCAATCTGGTCTGAACTCGATAACCATGGCAAGGACATTAAAAAAACAGATGTAAGAAGAAACACAAACAATAACAAAAGAAAAGAAAAACAAATGAAGAGAAAAAAAATTGAATCATTTGGAGAAATTAAATCAGAAATGAACAATCTAATCTACAGTATAAGCATAAGAAGAATGTGAATGTGTTAAAGCTTACCAAAAGAG
Organism: Amborella trichopoda; assembly: GCF_054954075.1. NCBI lineage: Eukaryota > Viridiplantae > Streptophyta > Magnoliopsida > Amborellales > Amborellaceae > Amborella > Amborella trichopoda. The sequence goes on from NC_142339.1 coordinate 55,899,116, forward strand.
AGGACAAGCATTAGGGTGAAAAGAAGGGGAACCACAAGGCATTTCATGTTCTGTGAAGCCATGTTATGGGTAAAAGAAACTGTGTTTATATTGCTTGGTTACTTGTATTGCCTTGCTTGAGGCCACAATGTGGTATTTATATTACACCTTTAAGATTCTTTGAGAGGAGTTTTTTCCATTTTAATGCCTATAGGAAGGACTGGATAAGTGAGAAGGTGCGATTCATAGTAAATCCATAGGCCATCCTTATCCTTCTACATGCAATTGGCACAACATAAATGAGAGGTGCTACTGTTAGTAAATTCGTGCATTTCTTCAAAGAAAAATGGGGACATTTGTCATGGAGAATCCCCCAGGTTTAAACCTCTACTTTACAGTCAATTCCGGGGTGTACATAGACGAAATATGAGGTCATTCATCTTCTAGTAATTTGACATGTGGGTTGAACCAGCCACCTACAGATTTTGAGTTGGCTTGAAACCGCTCGAGGTGGCTCGCAATGTTCTGAAATGGTATTTTTATGTTCAAATATAAAAATAAAAAATGTTTGTACTTTTTGTTTTGAAATATACCTTATGTTATTTTTAAAAATAGTAACCCTTCTATTCAATAATGTTTTCATTAGTGTAGAGCCTTGAAAATTGTATTTTGTGTTATAGGTGTAGATAGAGAAGTGTTAGGTTATTTATCCCATATTAAAAATGTGGAAGAGGGAAATCTTGTTTAAATATGAAAACATCCTATTTATTTGTGTTCTAAGATCCAAAGGAAGAGAAGGCCTATGCAGAGCATGCGTAGTATATGAATGAACATGTTTGTGTTGGAAAGGGCTTTAGATTTTCAACAATAATTGTATCATTTATTTCTTTAACAATGTTTTATCTTATAATGTTATCATAAATGTAACTATGAAGTGATAAAAGATATTTCACAAATAAATGATTGAGTTACTAATATAGTAAGGGTTTGCTTTTTATTTTATTATTTTATTTTGTTTAGTATTGTTTATTTCTTAGGAAACAATAGGTGTAGTTTAGCTTTAAATTTTTTTTATTGTTTTAAGTATATTATTGTCTTTCATTAATGTGGAGATTTTAGGGGTGTTTTTTTAATGGATAATGTTTGGCGATATGAGTGATTAGGATTCAATAGTGTTTAGCTTTCTCAAGAGTCACCTTAACTTAAAGGGATTTTTTCAAGGGTGTGGTTTGAATATGGTTGCAACCTTAAACAATAAAAAAAAAGCCGCACCTTCAAATTTTATCATAAGATGCAGTATTAGCGTAAAAAATTCGTAAGATGGTCTGAGAATCTATTTTCATTTCTAGTTATAAATTTTTAAACTCCAAAACTGGTTCACATAAAGTGTAGATCCATAAACATGTGAAAATCTTCCGTATAATATTTGCAAGATGTATTATTTTTAGAACTCCAATTTTTTTTTTCTTACATGTATATTCATACATCTTGAGGTCGAGATGATCAATTAAAGGGTTTCCCAACATCAAAGCAACTTTTTCAAATGGAATTTTGTGGTGCACTTTAATTCTATAGTTTAAGATTGTAACCTTATGTAAAAATTTTCCTTTTATTAAAATATCGGTGATGTGCTTTGTAAATTAGCACAACAACGAAAAAAAATAAATTTTGCATTTTAAATAGATATTTTAGAGTTGACACTCTGGCAGATCTAAAGAGAAGATATGTTCATTCACATTTTTTTTTGTTCTTATTTTTATAGTTTTTCTTATTTTTTTCATCCTTTTTTTGCGTCAAGTGGTATCGAAGCCTCTAGATCCGTACATCCTGAAGCCACCACTACCAGACTATACCCATACTTACATAATCATGTTTTTGTTTTCTCTCTCATGTTTGGGTTTGGAAGTCAAGGGACAGTTCCAAAGTGCGTTGATCCTTGATCCCCTACTCTGCGAATGCAATGCTCTTTGCTGGGGTGGAGATCCTTTAGCTCTTTTACTTTTTCTCTCTCATTTTCAGTGTTTATCTCTCTCTTAATTTTCTCTAGTTGAATGTTCTCTCTCTTTTAATATTCTCTTTCACTTTCCATAAAAACAACGATTTTTTGAAAAAATCGCCAATTAAATGACGATTTGCTAACTATATTATCAACAACATCAAATTGCTCCATACTTGTTGCTAATATTGAACCGTCCCAAATTTGGGATGGTTAGTTTTTAGGTATCATACAGTGCTACATGTCACAAAAAAAAAAAAAAAAAAAAAAAAGAATTTAACTAGAGTTGTTTCGGGATAAACCACAAAAAAGGACTTCATTATAATAGTCGAAAACTAGAGGTCTGATCACTATCGAGCAAAAGACATAATTTAATAAAGAGAGGCTGTTAGATGGATTTAAAGAGAAATAGAGAGCCAGAAGGGATGCTGCTGAGTTGGGTTTATTAAGAGAGCGTAGAGAGAGGTAGATGTTCTTTTTTTATGACCTTAGCGATGATGAAAGGTCTTAAATAAAATGCCAGACTGCTGATTTATTGATTTAGATCTATTTTTTTTATTGGTTCACTATTTTTCTTGTATAATAAAATAGAGATATGGATTGCCAATTCATTGATCTAAATTGGTTTTTAGGTGCTTGATCCGAGCAATCGATTTATTTTTAAAATCACTAGTCCAAATAAATGGTCCACTAGACTCCTACACGTAACATTCACGTTAAACCTAAGTGAAGTTCACTTCTTTTCTGATCAGAGTTGAGAATCTTTCAAATGATTCAAAAATCACTCGATTCAGATATATAGTTTGAAATTTATTTCGATCAAATAATTAACAATAATAAAATTTTTATTTTGGTCCCTGTACGGTATGTTGCATACCATCGTGCCACATGGTGTTACAACATGGTTAGGAGGGTGCCCATGGGTTCCAAAGGCATCTCGAGGGTTCCAAATCACTTCGTCCTGGATTTTTTTCTAAAATTGGACTTAAAATTTGATGATTCAATGAAATCTTGAACCTAATTAGTTTTTTTGCATATGCAAATTTGTTAGGTAATCTTCTCTAAATTTTAAATCATCAGCTTGCTTATTTCAAAATTTTTAAGATCCAAATGTCAAAATATGGAGTTAAATACAAAATTCAAAAGGGATTGTATACAATGAAACTATTTACCTTTGCTACAATGAGGTCACAATTATTTATAATCATTCGATGTAAAATCTGATGGCTTCGATGTGTCACAAGTTTGAGAAAATTTCTTTTGAACTTTGAGTTTGATCAAAGCAATAAATGTAGCCACTCAATTTTACATCCAATGGTCAAGATTAATTGTGATCACCTTGTACCAAAGATAAATCGTCTCATTGTATACTTTTTCAATCCGAAATGAGAGGATATAAGCATATTCTCTCGAGGACTTAGATTCCTTCATAATCCTATAATTTACTTAAATTAAAGGATAAAAATGTTTTCTTTACTTTTATTTTATAATTACTTTTTATTTTATGTAATACTTGGGTTTGTTTGGTCAAGTTTTGTGAAGATTTTAAAGGTGCTTGCATCTTTTATTTAAATATGGGGTGTGTGGTTTGTATAAGGTTGTGACCTTAACCAATCAAATTAATCTGTAACTCCAAATTTTATCATGATGCAATTTTTGCGTCAATTTTTTTTAGAATGAGCTGGTAATCATTTTTCATCTCTAATTATGAAATTCTAAACTCCAAAAAATAATTCAAATCAAGTTGATCGACAAGCATATGAAAATCTTGAAAATGGATGGTTCACATAATGTATTAAAAGATTTACTATTTTTGGGACTCAAAACCTTTTTTTTTTTTTCTTTTTTCTTTACATATTTATACATTTGATATCGAGATTATCAATTAGAGGGTTTTCCAACATCAAAACAACATTTTTCGATGGATTTTTGAGGTGCACATTAATTCTATATTTTAAGATTATGACCTTATATAAACTTTTTTTTCTTTAAATTTTTTTGAATTGTTTTTGTCGTGGATAATGTTTGGCAATATGAATAATGAGGATTTAATGGTGTTTAGTTTTCTTGAGAGTCAAGTATGTGATTAGTTGTTTTTCCAAACAAGAATATATGTACCCTGCCTTGTAAATTGGGAAGAGAAAGAAGAAGATTGGATTAAACTCAAGAGAGGGTACATTATTTCATTCTTTTTAACTTTTATTTTTTTGGTTTAATTTTTTTCCTCCCTGTTATATATATATATATATTTGGTGCCCATGTGATTTAAGAAGGGGGTATAATTTCTCCATGTACATGGATTTGAGAGTTGATAATATGTTAGAATTATAAACAAGGGAAAAATACATACATATCCGTTATAGTTTCTGTTATTACGGTTTTACCGAATAGTTTCCGTTATTATAACCGTGTCCGTTTTTTAATGTAAAAACAATTTTTTTTTAAAAAAAACGACTTTTCCTTTTAAGTTGTTGAACAATCGAACATACACCAATTTTGTTTATTGAAGACATTTCATGTTTTCTCTCGCTTGTGGTGTATTTTCTCTGCCTCTGTGAAGTCATAGTTATCCGATAAAATCAAAGAGGAACAACTAGTTTGAAGCCCTAAATTTAGGAGAAATATTAGAGATTATGAGATTAGGCGAAATCTTGTGGCATATTCTCACTCTACCTCTTTGAAGTCATGGTTCTCCTTTCAAACTCCATTAGATTTTGGCATATCTCGCCCATTCCTGCTATTAGTTTATGACAAAGTATTTGTCAATATTGTGCTAATGCATTGCTTTAAATATACATCAGTATTTGGAGACTTGGCCAAGGCTACTCGAATTCGGCTGAGTAACTCGGCTTCCCCCTATGTCGTAGCGAGTTTGCCCTGAGTACACTGTACACGCGCTCTAAATAAGTTATATATAATAGGGAAAATATCTCCTTAGCCCCCATTTTTAAGTTTTATATCTTCTACCTCTTTAAGCTAACTTTATCCCCTTTAAACCTATTTTTTGGCCTCAAACAAATATAAGAATTTGGACCTATTTTTTTACCTCAAACAAATATAAAAAAGATATATCTTTTCTAAATCCTATCCTTTCTCTCTCTTCACATGATTTTTCCCTAAATCTCTCTCTCCATGACTTTCTCTAAACTCTCTCTCTCCCCTATGTTTTCCCAAATCTCTCTCTCTCCCTGTATGTCCCCCCCACCCTCTCTGTTTCCCAATCTCTCTCTCTCTCTCCATTACTCAATATCTTGGTGATGGGCTTAATCTATGGCAGACCTTTTCTGGACATTGTTGCATGTTTAAATAGTGTGCGTCACCAATTGGTAGCGAGAGTTATTGGGACTCTCACGGGGGGGAGAGAGGGGGGTTGGGAAACATAGAGAGTGAGAGGTTAGTTGGAGAAACACAGGGCGAGAGAGAGAGAGAGAGACGTTGGTTAGGAAACACAAGGAGAGATAGAGAGGGGTTTGGGGGAAACACATGATAGAGAGAGAGCGAGAGATCTGGAGCAAAAAAGTGGATGCAAATACAGAGAGAAAGGGTTTGGGAGAATCTTAAGGAAGTGAGAGAATGAGAGAAATTTGGGGGGACTATATCACCTAAAGAGATAAAGGGTTTAGAATGAGCATGTTTTTTTTGTATTTGTTAGGGCTAAAGAAATAGTTAAAAGTGAGGAAAGTTAGTCTGGGAGTTAAGATATGTATTTTGAATCATTGAGTCTATTGAGATATGAAAACTAAAAATAGGTGGTACGGGGATATTTTCCCTATATAATAATGTGTTGATTTTTTACGCAAACATTCAAATAATGCACTAGTTTGTGAGCATACTTATCGTCCATGATAATGAGAGTTTGAATCCTTCCTTAATCATCCGCCTTCTTTTTCTCAAACCGTTTCTTTCTCTTCTTTTGTAAAAAAAAAATAGGAGTTTGTCAAACCCTTTCTTTTACTTCTTTTTAAGAAAAAATAGGAGTTAAACTATTGTTTAACAGGGTATTCTAAGAGCTTAGCACTTTAACCACTGCACAACAGGATTTCTTTGTCAACTAAAGTAAGTGTCTATTACTATAATACTTTTTTTTATTAAAACATTAATAAAAAATGAGCATGTAGAGGATTCGAAACTAAATCATTCTACATGGAGGAATCCCAAGGGCGAATGACCGGACTATTAGGTCATTTGACATTCAATCGCATGAAAACAAAAGCTATAACATATGTAAATTAATATTCGTGTTAATCTTTTATTTTTTTTAACTTACTAAACTTGGACGAGTTACTCAGACTTGCCCAAGTAACTCAGCTCAGGCAAAGGCCAAATACCTTAATGGAGTCGATTTTCTCAACCCTTCTATACATTTAAGAAGCTAACACAACAAGAATAAGAGAAAAGGAAAGATAAGACTTCTCACCCAGTTCTTTATGTCACTTTGCATTTATTATAATCACATAACATCCTTGCAAATAATCAAGACCCCATTAGATGAAGGAACATGGAAACTAACACCATATATTGAGGGGCCTGGGATTCATTTAACATCAGCAAATGACGTTGCATTGGCAGATAGTAGGCTTGGTGCAAATTCCTCCGAATAGGGCCTGCTTCCTGCACTCCCTGATACACGCGTAATCATCAGTACAGGGGTTGAATGGCAAATCAACCTTGCATAGCATCTGTGCCGAAACACCCTCTGCATCAAGTTTTGTCAAGCATGAATTATGTGAGAGAAACACAACCTTCATCTTAAGTTTAAAGAGAGAGAGAAAAGAGTTTATTGGCACTTTGATAGTAAATTGACAGACTCTTAAAATGACCAGAAATTTGTATGCACCCTTGATTATGAATCTTAAACAACCAAAATGCTGTAGATTGAGTAAATCTATAAACATTTGAAATTCTTGAAAACATCCTCAATAACCATCTAGTTGTAATTAGATGCATCCTGAAATTTCAAACTTAAAACAAAAAAGAAAAGCAAAACTGGATCCCACAATTACTTATGCCCGTTGTTTCAAAGCCCGGATCGGTAGGGCTGATTGTTCACCCATAGATCTATGATGGATCGTTACATCGGACATTCAGATTCGGCTGCATCTATCCGAATCGGTCATCCAGAAGAAACACGGATTTAAGGGGGGGAACCAGGCCAAGACCCATACCATCTTGGAATTGCCCAATCGATTCCCATCTCAACGACCTCGATTGGAAATTGCCCTATTTTAAAACACCGCTTATGCCTCCAATAAACATTGATATAATGGCTTTAAAGAAGGGGAACTAAAAAAACGAAAAAAAAAACACAAGCAACAACTGAAATAATTAGGAATCGGGCTTAGTACTTAGTACTTGAGTGGTAGCAATTGTCATTAGCGACATTATATCTCATTTTTTATCACTAAACTGCTAAAAATAATGAAAAAATTCACAAGCAATAACACAAAAAATTGAAAAAAAAGAAAAAACAAAAAAATCGTTAAGATTAAAAGTAATTCAAAACAAGCCAACATGATGAGACCAATCATTTGTAAAAAAACCAAAATGATAAATGAAGCACTACACATATGAAGGGTAGGCATGAAAAGCTTACCATAAGAGAGGACAAGCATAAGAGTGAAAAAGAGGGGAACCATCATGCTTTGTGAGAAAAGAGATTGTTTACAATGCCTGGGTTCTTGTATTCCTATGCCCATACTCATCTATTGGGTATTTATAATGCAGAGTTAAGATTCATTGGCACTAGTAATTAATTATCCTTGGCACTCGTAATTAATTACCCATGCGATTCTTATTCTTCTAATTAAATATTGGAAGGACATGATAAGGGACTGGGTGCTAATTATGGTAAATCCCAATATTATTTTTTATCTGTTTTTTTGGCTAAGTCAATGGGTAAGACATGCTCCTATCTATTTTTTCAAATAGATTTGGAGTTAGTTTTTTTGAAGGTATTAGTAGGGTAATGTTAACTAAGGTGTGGGGCGTTACCACCACGACCCTAACCCCTTCCCCTATTTTTTATTTTTTTTACAGTAATTCTGCATGCCATGGATAAGTGATTGGTTGCTATTTAAAATAGTAGCAACGTATTAAGCATTTGGGAATGCCACCTACATTTTACTATTGGAAAATGTTTATATAAGGGTGAGTTCCTAAACAATCAAATTAAGGCGCACCTCAAAAATTAAAAAGAAAAGGTTGTTTCGATGCTTAAAAATCCTCAAATTGATCATCTCAATCTCAATATGTATAGAAATGAGAGAAAATAGATTTCAAATCTATTTGAACTAACTTGCACCTCCTAACAGGTATTGTACTTGGTCGGCGCCACACATGGCCAGCCCACCTAAGTCTATTCTCGGTGCCATACATAGTTAGCCTACCTACTCTCTCTCTCATCTTATCGCCTATTAGTGTCATACCTATAGGTTTGATATGGGTGCCACACCTTTCTTCGATCCCGTGCTTGGTTCGATATATGATGAAAAATGAGGTCTTGTGGGTGAGGCAATTTTTGATGAAACGTTTCAAAAAAATTGAGAAAATTAGACCATTTCTCACGGGGGATATGAGGAGAGACTAAATTTTGAAAAGGATGAAGCAACCCTAGATGGCAAGGTGAACCGAGAAACCCTCAATGTCGAGGTAAACCGAAAGCATTGAGGTATCCATCCATCCTGGAAGTCAGGGACAAAATCAAGGGTTTTATGAGCAAGACGAAGAACTCCAAGGAGATAGAGACCGAGGAGACCTTGCCGTTTATGCTTTAGAGTGAGAGATCTCACTTTCCCCGCGCAAACAATTTAATATCCAGTCTAGGAAAAACTGGCTAGGTCGAACTGGACCTGTCTGGGTTACCCGGACTCGCCAACTAGGCGAGCTGGTTTAGGGGGTCTAATTTGGACTCCTTAAAGTAGGCCTCCTACTCAAGGCGTTTTTTTTCTACTACATGGCTGGGTGTCCTTTAACCCTGCCTGTTAGTTGAATTACATCCCGTGTTTGGAGGTGGGATCTTAAAAAAAATTATAAAAATAAAAAAAAGAAATTGATTTGTATTGTATTTTTATATTTTCTATCATTTTAGCAAAAGATTGAAAAATGTTTTGGCTATAAATGCCTATTTTTATATTTTCCATTTTTTTAAGATTATTTGTGAAGGATTGTATACAATGAGGCCATTTACCTTGGGTGTGGTTTGTATAGAGCCAAGGCTCTAAACAATCAAAGTAAAGCTCACTATCAAATAGTGTCAAACAATGTGGTTTCAATACTAGAAATCTTTGTAATAGTGTTAAAATATATTTTCATCTTTAATTATAAAATTTAAAGCTTCTAAAATAGTGCAGATCGAGCAGATCTATAAAAACTTGAAAATAGTGTAGATCGAGCATATCAGTGTGACTGATGGCAACTTGAATTCATGAACGGTTGCAAGTTTTTAATGTATGAGCGCATATACTATGCTCTTTGGGGACCATAATTTACATCTATTCCCTTGGTTAAATGACCTACTTGAGAGGATTTTTTCAATCTGAAATTTGGTAACCATCTTAAAATCACTAAATGATTATTAATAAAAATAAATAAAATTTAACTTTCCTAACACTTAGATCATACCTTTTAAAAATTGAACGTTTCTATTCAATCTTAAGATATTAGTTTTTCAAGTTCTTAGTGGGGTGCAGTTAAGAAATCTTTTTATTCAGTGACATAAACATTCCAATTCATGAAAAGGCATCTCTACTCTATATACAAATTGCTTGAAGCTCTCATCAAGACATAGTATTTGAGAAAATCTCTCTCACTTTTCTCACATTTTTCTCCAAAGGAAAGGAAAATGCAACAATGTCAAAACTACTTTTAGTATAGTATACTCCTCAAGAAGTAATTATATATTTGATTCCTCCAGCAAAACACCCACTTAGGAGGATTGTCATATATAATATTTTAAGAGACGTGCTAGAATCACCATACACTGTCCTTCTAAAGCAAGTGTATTACCACGGATGCCGTTATTTGGGACCTTAATCCCGGGGGAAATTTTTCAGTGGGTCTCTTTACAAACATATGGCTTGTGACGGATATCTTAGACCTCTCCCCGGGATCAACAAAGTGTGGACCCTCTATGTTCCGATGGAGTGTAGGCCTTCTTGTGGGTTGTTGCCCGAGACAGATGCTTGACTGTGGAACAACTTAGAAAGAGAGGGATGATCATTACAAACATTTGTATTGTGTGAAAAAAATGAGAAAACCAGTTTATATAACCAATCCCAAATAATTGGAAAAAGAATTTGCCCTCTCGATGATATTGTCACAGATAAAGACTCTAAGGCGTCGTTAGCTGTGAGACCATAGTCATTATATAAGTAACGCATAGTGGTGCTCTTTCTCGCCTCTAAGGCGTCGTTAGCTGTGAGACCATAGTCATTATATAGGTAACGCATAGTGGTGCTCTTTCTCCCTGCACAGACAATGAGGATGAGCTCCAAGCAGTTAGACAAGGAGTACACAGAACAGGCCGTAACTATAAGAAGGTGGTTATAGAAGGAGACTCGACAAATGTAATTCCATGATACTCCCACCCCTCTTCGACCCCTTAGGAGATGGAGACTTAATATAGATAAAATTCGAATGGAACTAGAGGGTAATAAAGTTGTCAGCATGTATCCCAGATAAAGCAACCATCATGCTGATGAGTTGGCTAGAATATCAGGAGGACATTAGCTAAGGTCATTTTCAATTCTCTTCTCTTTTGTTTCCTATTCTTTCCATGAGAATTTTGGGTACCCTTTCCTATTCTTTTTCCCGTCCTTATTTGTTAGAGGCACCTCTGTCTCAAGGTATCCCAATGCCAAGCAAAGGATGCCTTCAGAGGCAGGGTTGTGTGGTTTTCATTCTTCTTTCTTTCGCCTTTTCTTCTATACATAGCTCGAAGTACATCTCGCACTTCAAATGAAAATAAAAGCTAACATTCAAAAAAAATATAATAATAATAATAATAATAATAATATTAAGTCCTAAAACCAAGATCTAAGCCTAAAAAAAAAGAAAAGAAAATTGCATGCTTTCTATTCAAATGGGTACATCTCATGTGATTTGATCTATGAACCCCCTGAGCAGCATTCAACTACAGTAACCGATGCCTTTTAACATTTTTTTCAGAAAAGAACTAAACATGTTAATATGATATAGAATTGTCTATAAAAAGACCATTTGTCTTTTGTACATAGAGTACCCGATCATTTTTGTGGTCGTAAGAGTGTTATTGAATAGACCCAAAGTTCCAAAAAAAAAAAAAAATTCTCAGATTTCGTGACTCACTCCAAAAAATCCAATTTGATATCTAATAAGTGGGAATGATTATGCCATCTATGTACAAAAAAAAATACTCGATTTGTGTACAATCTAATATAATAAAAATTTTCAATCTGAGTTGGTGCTCTACAATTCGGATCAACGATTTTCAATCCACATAATCAAGTTTTTAAACAGTGCTCGTGGCATAGTTAACAAGTTAACTTTAAAGTGAAGGGCACATCCGCAAATTCTAGGAAAATTCGGGTTCAGTTCTTAGTAACAAACTGTGTCTCCCTCCCACTTGTTTCAACTTGGATCAAAAACCGTTGTTTCCCGACGGGGGGAGGGAGCGGCGTATTTGCAGAAGAGGAGTGAGAAACGGCCCATGCTCCTCCCTTTCCCGGTATGTTTCTCTCTCTCTCTCTAAAATTGTGATATTGTAACCCTTCAAGATCTCTTTCTTTCTACCAGCTCCACTGTTTCCTTTCCTTTACCAGTCACAAATCTCTCTCTCCATCGTCAATGGTGTTTCTATAACGTCTTCGAAGTAATGGCTTTGGAAAAACTCCAGGCACTCTCTCTCTTGAAACCCCACTATGTATTTTCCCTTCTCATTCCTTTTCCTTCTTTCTCTTCTTCCTTTGAACTCTATTCCACAAAAACCTCTCTTCTCACTCCGTCTCCTTCTCTCACTGGAGATGGACTCCTCTTAAGTGCTTCTCCTCCTTCTTCTTCTTCTTCGATTGTTAATCTTCTAATGGACTCACTTGGCCTCTCTAAAGAATCAGCCTTGGCCGTTGCTTCTTCTTCCGGGTTGGGCCTCAATAAACCCACCAAAAATCCGATATGTGTGCTAAACTTCCTCAAAGACTCTGGTTTTCATGATGCCCATATCTGTTCCATTGTAACGAAGAGCCCCAAGATTCTTGTGGCCAATGTTGAGAAAACCCTAAAACCCAAGTTTGAAATGCTCGAAGATTTGGGTCTCTCTGGTCCTGATCTCGGGGAGTTTCTATCTCCACGTGCATGCATCGTCTCTTACAGTGCAGAGAAGAGGATGGCCCCAACCATCGAATTCCTCAAAAGCTATTTGAAAACCAATGAAAATGTTCTTAGAGTTCTCAGAAATAATTGGATACTTTCATTTCCCATTGAGGAAAGAATCCTACCCAATATGAGGTGCATGGAGAGCTATGGAGTTGGTCCCTCACAACTGCAACAATTGACAATCGTCCAGCCTAGGTTGCTTTCTCATAACCCCAAAAGACTTAAGGAAAATTGTGAGAAAATTATAGAGATGGGCTTTAGTCCGAATTCTTTGATGTTTGCTCATGCTCTTCATGCATTCAGCTCGATGAATAACGAGACATGGCAGGCAAAAGTTGACATTTTTAAGAGTTTTGGGTGCTCGGAAGATCATGTATTTTCAATATTTCGGAGGGCTCCTTATACAATGTGTCTCTCGGTGAAGAAGTTGAAGGAAACAATGGAGTATTTTGTTAAGAAACAAAAGGATGTTTTGTTCCAATTGATTATGAATCCAAAAATTTTTGGTTATAGCTTGGGGGGAAGGGTGATACCTAGGAACAATGTTTTGCAAGCTTTGAGATCGAAGAAGTTGCTCAAGAAGGATGTGAAATTATCATCAGTTTGTTTGTTGTCGGAGAGGATATTCTTGCAAAAATTTGTGGGGTGTTTTGGAGAAGAGGCAGATTACTTGCGCCGGATCTATGAAGAAAGCAAGGGCAACCCAGAAATGATTCTATGATCATGGGTTCCATGGAGGCTTCCTTGCTTTTTGATTGTTGAATCAAAGGTTTTCTATCTTCCTCATAACCTTTTTTGGAACTATAAAATTGAGACCTTTGTTTTCATGATTTTTGCTTTTGATTGGTCCTCCTCTGTTTTTCCATTTTATGAATACTGGTTTAGAATCAGAATGGCCTTTAACCTGTTGTCTGTTGTAAAATCAGCTGATTCTACTTTTGTTTCTTTGATATCCATTGCCTCTAGTGGTTGTCCAAGATATCGTATGCAGCACTTGTGTAACAGGTTTGGAATAATGAGTTGAAATGTTCAATTTCATGTCTGATATGCCAAAATAGCTCAAAGTTATGGTGCCATTATATTCATTGACATTTAGTTGCTTATAGCGTTCATATTTTGTTGAGATCAATATTGATTTGAGGCATTCTTTGAAATTAGAAAGTTGACATTGTTTCTACCTACAACTTAGATTTTATGCATTAAATGTTTGCTTGTGGGCAGCGGCAAAATATTTAATCAACACAATAAAAAATAAATGGATTAGTGTGAATTAAACAGTTAAGATTAATCGAAGACATCTATTTTTTTTTTTTTTTTGAGAGAAATCAATCAAAGACATCTATTGAATTCAAAGAACAAGGAATGACGATTGTATGAGGGTTATAGGTTGTTGTGTAGATTATCTTAGGCCTCACTTTTTCGGCCGTAGAGATTTCACTTCACGGTAGTTGTGCCTGAGAGGGTAGTGTGCAGCTTGGCACACCACCATCTGCAGAGGTTTTGAACTTTTGGAACCCCTCTTATTAGCAAAAAGCCAGTGAAAAGGGACATTTGCACGTATGGATACAAAAGAAAATTCCTTTTTTCTATATCAGCAAAAAAGTCTACTTTTTATGACCCCTGTGTCTTTCCTCTTATCACAGTTGCCCATAAAGCCAACTAAAGATGTCCCTTGGATATGACAACCAAAACATTCAGATAGGGCCTCACGATTTTGTTGTCATAATAATCATCTAAGATATTTGATTGGGTTATCATATGAATTATTACATACTTATAAGTGGTCTAGGCAACCAAAATACAAACGGGGCCTTACGATTGTCATAATAATGATGTAAGATAGTTGATTGGGTTATCATATGAATTATTACATAATTATAAATGGTTTAGGATTGTAGCTGGGCGCTATGGTCAATCAATATATCCGAACTGTCCAAATTGGGCCTTACAATATCCCTTACAATATCTATCGAAAAGATGGCTTTTGGTTTGTATCTAATGTGATCTACATGTTCTGCATTTGCAGCCAGAAAACTCTGTCTAAGTTGGTGTTTTAGTATGTGCAAAGTTGGAACTTTATGTACAAGAATGATCGATTCTGTTGAATGTACACATTTTTTTTCTGATAAACGTTAACATTTGTATTGCTGAATGGAAAGAAGTACAAGTTGGAGGTTAGTCCGAGAGTGCCCTCTAGGCGGGACTCATCGGTAAAAAAGAATAGGTCGAAGGACCCTATACAAAAAATGGGGTTATAGAATAGTCCCATTATAAAGTTTACAATAGGTTCACAAAAAACTGGCCCATTGCAAAATTTACCATGGAATAAGATGCCCGAATACAGTGAGTTTTCCTTCTAAGTAATTCTTCTTAGGTCTTAAGCGGAAGTGGGCCAGGTGTGCACTTCTTCATGGGCCCTCGCCCCATCCTTCGCCAGGAGTTCGTCGAGCTCGTTGGACATCCTCGAGATATGTATCTAGGAAACATCCATATCCCTGCAAGTGTATACAATCTCATCATAAATCATTGCCAAATACCAAGGGTGTGTACACCTTCTAGTGAATTCCATGTTTCTATTGAATTACATGCTGAATGTACACCTTTCTAGTGAATTCCATGTTTTTATTTTATGCTGTATTAGCTATCATTATTTATTTATCATTCATATTCTAGTTATGTTCTCTAGATATGCTAGTATTCATGCTATTTACTTGTCTTTATTTTAGGTAAGCAAAATGATGTTCGTTGGTTGTTTTAATGTTTTATTCAATAATTGTATAAAAAAGAAAGAGATGTGTATTCGAGAGTTTCTCCATCTTTGCTATTAAATGCCTTTCTGGTTATTCGTCTTTCTTCTATCTATATGGATTACACCCAGATGTATATGTATTAATGCAATGCACTATTAAGAATACAGCCATTTGAGATAATGTCATATTATGAATTTTTCATATATCATAGTCTCTTATTAAGAACGCAATAAATTTTATTCTATCTTGGCAATATCTTTCTTTCTGACAATTACTTTTGCAAACCGTTAGATAATATTTTACTTTTTATTGAGGAAACGTATTTTGTGAAGTCATGGCTTGATGCTTCGAACACCTTAAACCTTGTTGGAAAACGTGGCTCCAGCCCCATAAATTTTGCATATTATTTATCTACACCTCAACAACCATGGATCGAAAGAAATCGATTTTAAGCTCTAAAAATGTTCCGTCTTGTAATATTTTTTCTAGAATGTCCGTTTCAAGTCTTTACAAGTCTGTAAGATTTGCACTATTTTTTGGAGCTCCGAAATCCACAGCTAGGGGCAGAAACTGATCTGTAGAACATCACAAGGTTCTCAAGTGTTGCATCTAATTTCTAGTACACCATTTTGAGGTGAGACCCTCTCAAGTTTCATGACCTGAGAATGGGGTTGAGGTCGTGGTGGTAGTACCACCTGAGTCTCAGGTACAGTTGCTGGTTTAGGTTTCATTCCTACTTACGCATTTGAAAACTATTAACTATTTCAAAAAATTGGTAGGGGCTTGTACTCTCATTTGATATACCCAAAAAAGAAAAGAAGTTTCACGAAGCCCTGGCTTATCAAAAACTCGTCCATTTATTTTTATTTATTTATGCATTTCCTTATTTCTTTTTTTGCTTGATTGATAATGCTTCTTCCTGTGTATAACAGTAAATCAGATAAAAAATTCAAAAGCACGGAAGAAGGCATTGAACCCATAAAGAAATGAGAACAAAACTCTAGACTGTTGTGAAACTTCGCTTTTGGCTTTCCTTGTGACCGACGCTTGTGCTTCTCTGCCTTTTTTACTTCATAATCCTTGTATTATTGGTTCAAGTTGGAGAGTTAATCCATTCTGAACTTTTGTATCATTCACTTAATGAATCCTGAATGGAACACGATTTTTGTAGCCCCCACGCCCCCCCAAAAGATTTGGGATAAAGCTCGGATGTATCATTCATTTAATGACAACAAAACTGTTTATACACTCGAGGATGTGCTATTGACAACTTTAAACAAAAAAAAGGATGTACTATTGGCCTTTTTATTTGAACTTTTTGAGTTTTGAAATAGATATAAGCACATTAAACATCTAATGGACACACTAAATGCAAGTGCTGCATCAAATTAGCTGATTTTGGATATCTAAACAATTTAACTGTACAAAAATCGGATGGTCTGTCTTTTTAGGGAACTGTGCAAAAATCGGATAGTCCCTATGCAATATTTTGACATCAAAATTTCGAAGCACTTACGAAGACTGATTAACCTTTTTCCTATTGGATGGATTGCTCGAGCAGAAGCAGGGAAGCATCTATTATACTGAAATCATCATTATCTAAGTTTTTTCTCAACTAACTGGGGTCGTTTGGTAAAATGAGAACTGCAAAATACTGCCCTAGTACAGATTGCTTCGGTTATGATCAAACTAAAGTTGCCCAAAACTATCAGACAGTGGAGATTGGCCTACATCGAAGATCACCATTACAACAACACAATCAACGTTTCAAAAATGGCGAGCTTGTCCAGTACCTCAATAAGAAGAATTTATAGTCTCATTTATTTTGATTCATTTATTCATAATTTCTTAATAATAGATGATGCGTCAGCATATGTATTGGCACTCGCACAGGTGCAGATTCTCTGGGCATGGCCACTCCACCCTTGGACCTCCTTACGGCACCAGTGGATATGGTTACAAGTTCCCTTTCCGACGGTGAAAAATTCAATGCAGACCTTGTTTGGGGCTGCAGAGATCGTGGCACCTGACATAAACATATAAGGAAATTGTTAAACTTACCGAATTTCATCTAGGAGATCATTTTTTTTTTTGTATAAGGAGGTAACAATCATTTTCAGTCATTGGATGTGAAATCCAATAGATGAAAGTGATGCAATATTCGGGAAATTAGGAACGAAAAGATCCTTTGAATGTTTTGATCTAAGTATTGCATTAAAATGGACGGCCTATATTAATTGTTTTAGAAAACATTTTGTTAGATGTGTTTTTAAAGGGTGCAATTTGCATATGGATGCATCTGTAGGTATAGAGGTATGGTGCACCCTCAAATTTTATCATGATATATAATTTTGATGTAAATTTTTTTAGGATTATCTCAAAAGCTATTTTTATATATAATTATAAAATTTTAAATTTAAAAAAAAATTAAAATCCAGTATATCTATAAACATATGAAAATCTTGAAAATGGACGGTATAGATAATATGTTGTAAAATACACTATGTTTGAGACTTAAATTTTTTTTATTTTTCATAGTCGTACATCTCAATGTTTAGATGATCAATCAAATGGTTTTTCAACATAAAAACTACCTTTTCCGATGGATTTTTTAGGGGCATCCGTAGTTCTACATTATAAGGTAGCATATTTATATAAACTTTTTCCAATTTTAAATTTTGCTTTTTTGTTATTGTTCATTAGAATGAAAAGAGTGTCTATTTAAAAAATAGGGTCAAATAAATAGCCTTAATATGGTCTTTGAATGTTGTTTCATTAATTTATAAGACACCTGTTATATATATATATATATATATATATATATATATATATATGCTAATGTGAGCCCACTAGCTCGCATGAAAAAATGAGGAAAGTCCGAGAGTTGAAACTGAGGTAATAGTAGTCCATCGCCGAAAAAGGGCAGGACAGCCGCCAAAAGGCACCGTGGCATAAATCTATTGACCTGAGTATTCATCCGTTACCTTAAACGGAAAATTTTATTAGGACGCTATCCAATAGGACATTATCATTATCTAGCGGTACACTAAGGATAAAAAATATGGAAGAGATAATAATTGACAACATAGAAACACAAATACATACTTGGAACATACCAAGAGTTTCTATTATTGATATTTATAAAAAAGGTACTTTTGAGTTTAGAACTAGCTATACAATAAAACGGTAGAACAAAGTTTGTCAGTTAATAGTGAACAGGAAAGTTTTCAGTTATTATCAAATAAAATGATTTAGACTCATAAAAATAAAGATTATAAGTATCTACACATAGGCTTTATACAAATTGCTGTAAAACCGCTTACTAGACTAGGATTAAATAACTCCATATTATTATGTCTTAGAGATAAAAGACATAACAAATTTACTGATTCTTTATTAGGAATTGTAGAATCTAGTTTGTGTAGTAGGCCTGTTTATTTTAATTGCTTTCATAATTATTCAGTATCTCTAAGTGATCCCAACCTCCTTAAAGTACTTACCCTTAATATAAAAACTCAAGGGTTCGATATGAATCCGGGCTCTCAGAATATAGCTCTAATCTATAGGATATGTTATAAAGTTATGAATACACCTAGTCCAAATGTTTTGCAAATGGATACTAGAGGACAGACAATCTTCTTCCAAACAAATATACAAAAGTCCAATACTGTTATCCCAAAATCAATAAACCGGTCTCGAGTAATTCTGCCAGAAAATTGGTCTATCCATAATGAAAACCAACAATATAGGACCCCCATAAATAATGAACCAGATCAAATAGTGGAACATCCTGACGGAAATATTGAAATACAATTCAACTCTAGTCGAAGAACTAGATTGAATTTTTCAGATGATATAGTGAGACCTCCAAGAAGAATACCTATACCTTCTAGACACTCTACCTCATCTTTACAAGATAAACCAATAATACAAGGATTGACAAGAACAGATAGTAATATGCACATACCTATATATGAACCATATGATCCCAGTCTATCAGGGAATGACCCAACATACTCAGATCTCGATTTTCAAATCTTGACACTTCAGAAGAAAGAAAAATTAAATATAGAATTGTTAAAAAATGATTACCTGTCTGAAGCCAATAGAGAAATAAGGGAATGGTATCTAACATAATTTTCTCAAGAATTATTAGATGTATTTCATAAAAGATACAATAAGTTTATAAAAAGAAATAAGCAAAACATAGGTTTCTTTGATTGGTTGAAATTAACCCTCAAAGAAAAAGATATTCCTGTCCCTAACTTTGAGCTAAATACTCTGCAAAATCAGTACCAATCCTTTTATACGACTGAAGGAGAAGAGATCCTAAGTATACATCCCCCAGAGAAAAGCTCGCAAATTAAAGGAGTAATAAAAGATAAACCAGAAACCAAAGCATCTCCCTATAGAATGGCTCCTAATGAACACGGCCTAAAGATAGAAATGATCCCACATATAATCGAACAAAATAATTATACCAATCTCTGTTTACAGACTATTGGAAAACAAACAACTAGGATGGAAAATATAATAGAAAGATCTCAAGGGCAGAATAGTAAAAGACAAGAGAAAAAGGCTGTGTTATTTAAATCTCCTCTAAAAGTAAATGAAGAAAGATTCAGCCTAAAAGGGTTCAAAAAAAGGGAAGAAAATAAAGAATTGGTTGATGAATTAATTAAGAAACTTTCTAAGTTGAGTTTAAAAGACAAAAAGGGGAAATGGGTAATAGTTGAATCAGAAGCCATGGTGCTAGCAGCAGATTCAGCAAATGAGGAAGAAATATTCAAAATAGAAGAAGCCTTCAAAGAAAATAGTTCGAATATCAATAGGATAGATTATGGGAAAAATTGGACACCTCTTGCTCAATCAAGAATATACCATACTAGGCCAACCTCAGTAGATAGACAGTTTGTAGAAGATTTGATTTTCCATACTATATCCTACTCAGGAAGGACAATCATCAATTGGAATATTGATGGTATGTCTGACCATCAGCTACTCAATACCATGAAGCATATCACTATGTATGCCACTGCCTGTAAAGTAGCAAGAAAATATGGCTAGTAGCTAAGGCTATTGTCAGTGGTTTTACTGGATGGTTATGAGGTTGGTGGGACTTTCATATGAGTTAAACCACTAAAAATCAAATATGAAATGCTACAAGATAATGGACTGTAAATAATGAATTCAATTAAGATATTCCTTATAGTGAAAATGATGATGTCAATACACTCATTTATACAACAACCCTCCACTTTGTAGGGAGTACTTCCTTGTTAGATGCTAGGTCTGAAGATCTATTATCAAATCTCAGATGTCCAACATTAGCTCATTATAAGTGGTATAAGGATGTATTCTTTTCATGCCTTCTAACCCGAGAGGATAGTAGTGCGGACTATTGGAAGGAAAAATTCATAGCAGGTCTACCCTATTTGTTTGCTGAGAAGTTGAAAACCAGACTAAAAAATAAGAATCAAGGAATAATCCCTTACTCCCTTTACACTTTAGGAGAACTGTTTGCATAAATTTGTACAGAAGGACTTGCCCAATGCACTGATTTAAAATTAAAGAGGAAGTTGGACAAACAGAGAATTACAGGGAAAAAGTAGTTAGGAGATTTTTGTGAACAATTTGGTTATAATATTGTACCCTCATCTGGTAAAATCTATAAAAGAAAAAATAAGAATAAGAGGTATAAATTTGGTCAAAAGAAAGATATTAGGGAAAAATTCACTAAGAAATTTGCCCCAAAAGCCAAATACAAAAAAGGAAAAAGAAAGCTTCTAGTATGTTATAGTTGTGGGAAGGTAGAACATTATAAAAATAATTATAAGGTTAAAAAGAAAATCAATGACTTACAGTTGGAAGAGGTAATCAAAACCCATATGTATGATATACTTCAAATAGATGATGAATCCGATATGAATACATCAGACTCCTATACAGAGTCTCTTGTAGGGAGAATCGAGGATGAAAATCTAATCTTAAGTAGCTCATACTCTGAAGAAGATATAGATGATTGTCTTTGCAAAATGGTTAATACTCTTACAAATGAAGAAAATCTAATTATAGATTAAAATATTTGACCCAGAAGCTAAAAGGGAAGCCTTAACACAATATTTGAAAATAGCTAAAATAAAAAATGAACCTACTCCTTTTGTTAAAACACAGGAAGAATCAATAAAAGAGATATTATACAAAAAGAACCTTCTATTTCTGACTTAAAGCAAGAAATAATGAGGTAAAAAGTGAGGTCCAGCATCTTAAAAATAGAATAAGGATTTTAGAAATGACTACTGACTTTTCAGACGAAGAAACTAATGATGAATTAGAATTTGATAGCCTTTTAGATACCCATAAAAGAATAATACCACCAGTTGTGTCTCCTGATTTAGACATGCCAGAATTCTCTGACCTAGTCAATAAAGATTTACAAGAAAACAACCATCTACATTTATTGGATAGAGTAATTACTCAAAAATGGTTTACCCTAATAAGAATAATAGTAAACAGAGAATATAGCTTTCAATCACTTGCCTTAATAGACTCAGGCATAGACCTTAATTGTATAAATGAGGGATTAGTACCAACTAAATAATTTTGACAAGACTACTCAAATACTCAATACAGCAGATGGGAGTAAACTAATGATAAAATATAAATTATCTAATGTTGCTCTTTGTAATAATGGAAATTGCTTTGAAATGCCATTTATCATGGTTAAGGGGTTAAGTCAAGCTGTTATTCTTGGAACTCCTTTCTTAAAATTATTGTATCCCTTGAAAATAGATAGTACAGGAATTGAATCAAATCTAGATGGTCATAAGGTAAAATTCGATTTCATAGATAAACCTAAGGTTAAAGAAATTAGTAATGTCAAACAGACTATAGAAAATAAGGAAATATTTTTATGCTCTTTAAAAGAAGAAATAAAATACAAATTAATAAATGAAAACCTTCTATTACCAGAAAATAAAAAGGAAATTGATAATATTAAAAGAAAAATAGAAGAAGAAATTTGCAATGATTTGCAAAATGCTTTTTGGAGCAGAAGAAAACATATAGTGAGCTTACCTTATGAAGAAGGATTTAATAAAAATAAAATACCAACTAAAGCTAGACCAATTCAAATGAATACAAGACTCCTTGAAATATGTAAGAAAGAAATTGATGAATTGCTCCAGAAAAATTTAATCAGGAAAAGTTCTTCTCCTTAGAGTTGTTCAGCCTTTTATGTAGAAAAAACTGCATAAAAGGAGCGAGAAGCACCAATACTGGTAATAAATTACAAGCCTCTAAACCAGGCACTCAAATGGATTAGGTATCTTATACTTAACAAAAAATATTGCTTGATAGACTGGTCCATGCATGTATATTCTCAAAATTTGATTTAAAATCTGGTTATTGGCAAATACAAATAACTGAAGAAGATAAATATAAAACAATTTTTAATGTACCCTTTGGACATTACGAATGGAACGTAATGCCTTTTGGGCTAAAAAATGCTCTTTTCGAATTCTAAAAAATAATGAATGATATTTTTAACCACTATATGAAATTCATGATTGTTTACATAGCTGATGTTTTAATATTTTCAGAAAATATTGATCAACATTTTAAACACATAAATGCAAACAAAACTTCAAGTTTGGTTGTATCAGCAAGAAAGATCAGTCTTTGCCAAACTAAAATGAGATTCTTGGGCCGTAATATCTTCCAAGGAAGCATTACCCCTATTGACAGGGCAATAGCCTTTGCTGATAAGTTCCCTGATATTATTCTCAATAAAACTGAACTCCAACGATTTTTGGGCTGTTTAAATTATATTGCTGACTTTTATGAAAACCTGGCCATCGATGCTAAACCTTTACTTGCAAGGCTAAAAAAGAATCCATCCAAGTGGATTGATGAGCATACTATGGCAGTCCAAACAATAAAACATAAAGCCAAGGAATTGCCTTGTCTTACTCTATCTGATCCTAAGGCATTTAAAATAATTGAATGTGATGCCTCCGAGATTGCATTGGGAGGAATTTTGAAACAACGAATAAATGATAAGGACCAACTTGTCTGTTTTACTTCAAAAGCCTAGAATAATATTCAGCAAAATTATTCTACGGTTAAGAAAGAAATATTAGCAATAGTTCATTGTGTATCCAAATTCCAAAGTGATATTCTTAATCAGAAATTTTAATTCGTACTGATTGTAAAGCAGCTAAAGACATTCTTTTCAAAGATGTTAAAAATTTGGTTTCAAAACAAATCTTTCCCCGATGGCAAGCAATTCTCTCCTCTTTTGATTTTTATATCGATCATCTTAAAGGCAATACTAACTTCCTTTCTGATTTCTTAACTCGTGAATTTTTGCAGGGGGGACAGAGATATACATAGAGAAAACTGCCAAAGACAACCAATAATGGATATTAATAGTCAAAATAAAGGGAAAAATAAGATGGAAATTGTTCCTTCTGGATCACCTATAATAAGTTACCCACTATTTTCACCATCTTCAGATAAGCCTATGATAACCTATCCAAGAACCCCAAGCCAACTAATAAAAAGACAAGCCCAAGAACTTGTCCTTTCTCCTAGTCCAATAAAAGCCCCTCCTTTAGCAAAATCCTTGTTCATAGAAACCACTTTTCTTATTGATACAATCATAGAAGATGATGGTAATAAGACGAGGAAATGGTATGAAGCACTTCTGCTTGAAATAGGCTCAATTACTTTGGTACACTTCTACCAAAGGAATACAATATCGTGGCCTATTCAAAGCTTCAAATAAGAAAAATAATAACATATAAGGAATGGGGATCAGACCCAATGAGAAGTAGAAACTTACAAGCTTCAGAATTCAATAACAAATACTACAAATATTCTTAATATAGGGATGCTTGGCATAAAGTGTTTGCCCTCCAAAATAATAATAACTCGCATACTTGATTTATACAAATGAAAATGCCAATGGTTGAACCACTCCCAAACTGGTTCCGTGATTGGTTCCTGATCTGGGGATCTGGAATACAGATTCTCCCGGATAAAATACAAAAATATCAATATAAGTTTGCTACATACAATAATAAAAACCCCAAAATAGATCACCATTTATACTTCATAGCTTTGTATCAAATTCCTTGGATAATGATGTAGAATTTTGCAATATCTGATAATCTTACAAACGATTGGGAATATATCCCAAAACTGGGACATAAAATATATATTAAATGGTGGGACGTCTATAAAAACAAGTCCCTTGATCCAGACAATATTGAGCTAAGAAAAGTCTCAGGTCAAATACCACAAGAAAACCCAAATAGCTTTTATGAATATATCAATAAAATGAGAAAACAAAACCCCAAAGCAACCAAGGAAGAGTTAAAGAAACAATTACTGCATATATTTGAGGAAGAAGGAGAATCAATGTCCACCTCATCTCAAAATGATGAAGATTACGCAGTCGAAAACGAAGACTGTGAAATAATGCAGCCAAAGATAGACTTCTCCTAATAGAAGTCCGACGAAAGGCCCGATAGTCAATAATCGGCCCTATCATATCAATACCCAGCATACAAAGATTGCGATCTGCCACCTGTCATGCGATCTGCCACCTGTCCTACTGCACCAACATAAGACGACGAATGCTGTCTGCCACCAAAAGATTCCACTAAAGCCACCTATCCACTATACCGACAGTCTACTGTTCAAGTTTCTCCACTAAGGCCACCTATCTACTATGCCGACAACTTTTCAGTCCCCTCATGATACTGTTCATAACTTTTCACTGTGCAGAGATGCTGCCGAGAACTTTTCAGTCCCCTCAAGTCACTATTCATAACCTTTTAGCCAAATCAATGCACTGTTGCAGCTTTTGAAGCGACATCGACTTATGAAGAATAATTTGTAATCGTTTGAGATCCGATGCTTATAAATACAAAGAGCCTGGCATAAGCTGAGTACCGAAAGACAGAGTCCTCTCTCTGCTCTCTTCTTTCCCTATGCTATCTTCATCTTTGCTCTCTTTCTTCCATCTCTCTTTTTTAAAAATTTCTGACCAAAAGAGTCTGCTTACTTCTCTTCTCAGCTTTTGGGTACTCCTCTTGATGTCCGGGTAAATTTCGAAACATATCAATAGCTCATTCTTGCTTTACTTAAAACCTTTTACAGGTTTTTCCATCCATGTTCTTTAATAAATCTCAGTGAATATCCAAGCTCTTCTCTTCTGTTTCATAAAACTACTCTGTCTCTAATTCTTGTACTTGTTAGTTACTGTATATCCGGTGGTGTATCATAAACCGCTCGAAAAGTTGAGTGAATGTGTGACTGTAATCTTAGTAGTCTGCCTACTTACTGTCCTGAAGAGTGGAAGCTCTTCACACCTTGATATTTGTACTATGTAAGTTCTTATTTTCATGTATTATATTTCTTATAAGTTATTTGCTTGTCTTTCTTTTTAGAATGCAAATAAAAAAAATTACATATACAAATTGGATCGTACTAGATATTCTCCTTTCTCTTTATTTATTCTAATAGCTGTGTTAGTGTATTTTGGATTCATTAGACTGCTTATGTGATTACTATTGATTATACAAACCTTGAAATATAACTCGAAATATAGTAAATTCGATCTTGGTTGTCATTGAAAAGTTGTCGGTAGCATCTCTGCACAGTGAAAAGTTATGAACAGTATCATGAGGGGACTGAAAAGTTGTTGGCATAGTGGACAAGTGGCCTTAGTGGAGAATCTTGAACAATGGACTGTCAATATAGTGGACAGGTGGCTTTAGTTGATTTCCAATAGTCTGTAAACAGAGATTTGTATAATTGTTTTATTCGATTATATGTGGGATCATTTCTATCTTATGGTCGTGTTCATTAGGAGCCATTTTATAAGGAGATGCATTTGTTTCTGGTTTATCTTTTATTACTCCTTTAATTTGCAGGCTTTTCTCTGGGGGATGTATACTTAGGATCTCTTCTCCTTCAATCGTATAAAAGGTTTGGTAGTGATTTTGCAGAGTAATTAGGTAAACGTTAGGGACAAGAATATCTTTTTCTTTGAGGGTTAATTTCAACCAATCAAAGAAACCTATGTTTTGCTTATTTCTTTTTATAAACTTATTGTATCTTTTATGAAATGTGTCTAATAATTCCTGAGAAAAATCTGTTAGATACCATTCCCTTATTTCTCTATTGGCTTCAGACAGGTAATCATTTTTTAACAATTCTATATTTAATTTTTCTTTCTTTTCATGTGTCAAGACTTGAAAATCGAGATCTGAGTATGTTGGGTCATTCCATGATGGATAGGGATCATATGGTTTGTATATAGGTATGTGTATATTACTATTTGTTCTTGTCGATCCCTGTATTATTGGTTTATCTTGTAAAGATGAGGTAGAATGTCTAGAAGGTATAGGTATTCTTCTTGGAGGTCTTTGAATTTTAATTTATTTATTTTTACAAATCCAAATCACTTAAAATTTGGAGCGTGTGTATATAAAAAATAAGTGAATCTTCAAAAAATATCAAAAAAATATTTTACATGAAACAAATTAAGCAAAATAGCTCGGAAAATTTTAGGGGTATTTTGGTAAATTTTTTCATGACTTATTTTTTTTATATATTTTTATTAGGTGCAGCTTGATGAGAAGAACATATGTTTAAAATTTCAAGTGATTTGGATTTGTGGAAAAAAAATTAAAATTCAAACACTACTAGACATCCGTGTTCGTCAGATCGGCCTAGATTCAATTTGGGTCGTTGGGCTTATATTATTCCATGAGCTAGTGGGCTCACCCAAGCGCTTTTTCCTCTCTCTCTCTCTCTCTCTATATATATATATATAGGGGAATGCTTTCATGCAATGGTTATATAGAAGTATAATGTAACCATGTTAAAAACATTTATTTAACACGATTTTTTAAATGTATACTCTTTTCATTTTGAAGAACAATCACAAAAAAGAAAATTTTGAAAAAATGCTCTAGAACGTTTTCATTCTAGCCCAATAAATATAGGCCATCCATTTTACTGAGATCGTTAGATATAAGCCTCAGAAGGATGTTTTTAGTCCAAAATTTTTTATTGAGATCGTTAGATATAAGTCACGAAGTCCAAGAATTTTTTTGTTGGAATTTTATGTCTATTTAATGACACTCTTACGACCACCCATTTTGAAATTTTAATGACAAGAATGATTATCATCTCAATGTACAAAAGATAAATGGTCTCTTTGTATACAATCCCTTAATAATATAACATTCGAAACGTTTTTGAAATAATTATCTAATGATTTTCAAATGGATCCTAAAATTTCATATTAGAAAAAACAAAAAAATCTCCCGTATTTGAACAAACGATATTTATTTTATTTAGAAAATACACTGGCTCGCATGTGTTGGGAAAGCTCTTTAATTTCATTACATGGGGTCTAATAAACTGGTCACCAACTGATTTGGACCAGAATTAGAGGAGTCCAGGGGTCTTTAAACCCAAACCGGTCATCCACCGGTTCGGAGCCGGAGCTAAACCACCGGAGGCTGTTAGCAAGTTTTTAAAAGATGGGAACGGACCATTATATGGATTTCAAAAGCCCCCTTCCATTTCTCTCACTTCTAACCTTATTTTCTATCTAGAGTGGCTCACCTAAACCATGAACAAACGCACTATTTCTCTCTCTAGATCCGCCATCTCTGTCACAAATTGAGTTCAATGTAGCTTATGATTTCGTGATGAAGATAATGAAGAAAACTCTCTTCTCCTTTCTTGCACTAAGCGATTGAAAGTGCTAGTTAAATCCAAGCAATTTTTAGTGTCTTCAGTTTAGTTGAAGGAAAAAGCATGGGCCTAATTTTCTTAAAAAAAAAAAAGGAGAAAGAGAAAGCATGGGCCTGGAAATGGGTTTTACCTTTCTTTGCTTCAATGCAATGGGAATAGGTCTAGATTGAAAATCATAGATAATGAAATGGGGAGCCATGGGTCCATGACATGATCTAACCTAATGTGAATATTTTACATATCTTGCTGTCCAAGAAGGTGTAAGTTAGCATTTTATAAGAAAAATCCTATAAATTTATATTTCATCAAAAGTCATAGTCTTGTAAAAAGTAATGCTTGTCATATGCTGCAGGAGATGGGTTTTAGTCATCGTCATCATTATCAAAATTTTATCTCAATATTTGGAGTCGGCCTCAAGAAAAGATGCAGTGAAATATTGCGTGACCTGTTCATCTAACACAACCCTCTTCTTTTATCTGGGGTTCGGATTGGCTGGCCATGGCGGAGTTGGGGATTTAGTCCTACATTCACAAATTGGAAAGAGTTAAACATAGAGAAAATTTATCTACTGTTGTATCAATGGAAACAAAAGAAAGATAAGGTCTACAAGAAGCATGTGAAGTATTTGCGCGATCAGGGTTATAATTGTGATAGGCATAGAGCAACTATTAAACGCGATCATAATTAAAGTTAAAAAACAAATCAGTGTGACTGATGGCTACTTGAATTCATGAACAGTTGCATGTTTTTCATGTATGAGCGCATATACTATGCTCTTTCGGGACCATAATTTACATCTATTCCCTTGGTTAAATGACCTACTCGAGAGGTTTTTTTCAATCTGAAATTTGGTAACCATCTTAGAATCACTAAATGATTATTAATGAAAAAAAATGAAATTTAACTTTCCTAACACTTAGATACCTTTTAAAAATTGGACGTTTCTATTCAATCTTAAGATATTAGTTTTTCAAGTTCTTAGAGGGGTGCAATTAAAAAATCTTTTTATTCAGTGACAAAAACATTCCAATTCATTAAAGGGCATCTCTACTCTCTATACAAATTGCTTGAAGCTCTCATCAAGACATAGTATTTGAGAAAATCTCTCTTACTTTTCTGACATTTTCCTTCAAAGGAAAGGAAAATCCAACAATGTCAAAACTACTTTTAGCATAGTATACTCCTCAAGAAGTAAATTATATATTTGATTCCTCCAGCAAAACACCCACTTAGGAGGATTGTCACATATAAAATTTTAAGAGACGTGCTAGAATCACCATACACTGTCCTTCTAAAGCAACTGTATTACCACGGATGTCGTTATTTGGGACCTTGATCCGGGGGGAAATTTTTCAGTGGGGTCTCTTTACAAACATATGGCTTGTGACGGCTATCATAGACTTCTCCCTGGGATCAACAAAGTGTGGACCTTCTATGTTCCGAATGGAGTGAAGGCCTTCAGAGACAGATGCTTGACTGTGGAACAACTTAGAAAGAGAGGGATGATCATTACAAACATTTGTATTGTGTGAAAAAAATGAGGAAACCAGTTTATATAACCGAACCCAATTAGTTGGAAAAAGAATTTGCCCTCTCGATGATATTGTCACAGATGAGAACTCTATGGCGTCGTTAGCTGTGAGACCATAGTCATTATATAGGTAACGCATAGTGGTGCTCTTTCTCCCTGCACAGACAATGAGGATGAGCTCCAAGCAGTTAGATAAGGAGTACACAGACCGGGCCGTAACTATAAGAAGGTGGTTATAGAAGGAGACTCAGACAAATGTAATTCCATGATACTCCCACCCCTCTTCAACCCCTTAGGAGATAGAGACTTAATATAGATAAAATTCGAATGGAACTAGAGGGTAATAAAGTTATCAGCATGTATCCCAGATAAAGCAACCATCATGCTGATGAGTTGGCTAGAATATCAGGAGGACATTAGCTAAGGTCATTTTTAATTCTCTTCTCTTTTGTTTCCTATTCTTTCAATGAGAATTTTGGGTACCCTTCCCTATTCTTTTTCCTCTCCTTATTTGTTAGAGGCACCTCTCTCTCAAGGTATCCCAATGCCAAGCAAGGATGCAGAGGAAGGGTTGTGTGGTTTTCATTATCTGGTTTTCATTCTTCTTTCTTTTGCCTTTTCTTCTATACATAGCTCGAAGTACATCTCGCACTTAAAATGAAAGTAAGAGCGAACAATCAAAAAAAATATAATAATAATAATAATAATACTAAGTCCTAAAACCAAAATCTAAGCCTCAAATAAAAAAAAAAAGAAATTACATGCTTTCTATTCAAACGGTTACATCTCATGTGATTTGATCTATGAACCCCCTGAGCAGCATTCAACTACAGTAACCAATGCCTTTTAACATTTTTTTCAAAAAAGAACTAAACATGTTAATATGATATAGAATTGTCTATAAAGAGACCATTTGTCTTTTGTACATAGAGTACCCGATCATTTTTGTGGTTGTAAGAGTGTTATTGAATAGACGTACAGTTCCAAAAAAAAAAAAAAATTTCTCAGATTTCATGACTCACTCCAAAAAATCCAATTTGATATTTTATAAGTGGGAATGATTATGACATCTATATACAACAGAAAAATGCTCGATTTGTGTACAATCCAATATAATAAAAAATTTCAATCCGAATTGATGATCTACAATTCGGATCAACGATTTTCAATCCACGTAAGCAAGTTTTTAAACAGTGCTCGTGGCATAGTTAACAAGTTAACCTTAAAGTGAAGGGCATATCCGCAAAATTCTAGGAGAATTCGGGTTCAATTCTTAGTAACAAACTGTGTCTCCCTCCCACTTTTTTCAACTTGGATCAAAAACCGTTGTTTCCCGATGGGGGAGGGAGCGGCGTATTTGCAGAAGAGGAGTGAGAAACGGCCCATGCTCCTCCCTTTCCCGGTATGTTTCTCTCTCTCTCTCTCTCTCTAAAATTGTGACATTGTAACCCTTCAAGATCTCTTTCTCTCTACCAGCTCCACTGTTTCCTTTCCTTTACCAGTCACAAATCTCCCTCTCCATCTTCAATGGTGTTTCTATAACGTCTTCGAAGTAATGGCTTTGGAAAAACTCCAGGCACTCTCTCTCTTGAAACCCCACTATGTATTTTCCCTTCTCATTCCTTTTCCTTCTTTCTCTTCTTCCTTTGAACTCTATTCCACAAAAACCTCTCTTCTCACTCCGTCTCCTTCTCTCACTGGACATGGACTTCTCTTAAGTGCTTCTCCTCCTTCTTCTTCTTCTTCAATTGTTAATCTTCTAATGGACTCACTTGGCCTCTCTAAAGAATCAGCCTTGGCCGTTGCCTCTTCTTCCCGGTTGGGCCTCAATAAACCCACCAAAAATCCGATATGTGTGCTAAAATTCCTCAAAGACTCTGGTTTTCATGATGCCCATATCTGTTCCATTGTAACGAAGAGCCCCAAGATTCTTGTGGCCAATGTTGAGAAAACCCTAAAACCCAAGTTTGAAATGCTCGAAGATTTGGGTCTCTCTGGTCCTGATCTCGGGGCGTTTCTATCTCCACGTGCATTCATCGTCTATTACAGTGCAGAGAAGAGGATCGCCCCAACCATTGAATTCCTCAAAAGCTATTTGAAAACCAATGAAAATGTTCTTAGAGTTCTGAGAAATAGTTGGACGCTTTCATTTCCCATTGAGGAAAGAATCCTACCCAATATGAGGTGCATGGAGAGCTATGGAGTTGGTCCCTCACAACTGCAACAATTGACAATCGTCCGGCCTAGGTTGCTTTCTCATAACCCCAAAAGACTTAAGGAAAATTGTGAGAAAATTATAGAGATGGGCTTTAATCCGAATTCTTTGATGTTTGCTCATGCTCTTCATGCATTCAGCTCGATGAATAAGGAGACATGGCAGGCAAAAGTTGACATTTTTAAGAGTTTTGGGTGCTCGGAAGATCATGTATTTTCAATGTTTCGGAGGGCACCTTATACAATGTCTCTCTCGGTGAAGAAGTTGAAGGAAACAATGGAGTATTTTGTTAACAAACAAAAGGATGTTTTGTTCCATTTGATTATGAATCCAAAAATTTTTGGTTATAGCTTGGGGGGAAGGGTGATACCGAGGAACAATGTTTTGCAAGCTTTGAGATCGAAGAAGTTGCTCAAGAAGGATGTGAAATTATCATCAGTTTGTTTGTTGTCGGAGAGGATATTCTTGCAAAAATTTGTGGGGTGTTTTGGAGAAGAGGCAGATTACTTGCGCCGGATCTATGAAGAAAGCAAGGGCAACCCAGAAATGATTCTATGATCATGGGTTCCATGGAGGCTTCCTTGCTTTTTGATTGTTGAATCAAAGGTTTTCTATCTTCCTCATAACCTTTTTTGGATTTATAAAATTGAGACCTTTTTTTTCATGATTTTTGCTTTTGACTGGTCCTCCTCTGTTTTTCCATTTTATGAATACTGGTTTAGAATCAGAATGGCCTTTAACCTATTGTCTGTTGTAAAATCAGCTGATTCTACTTTTGTTTCTTTGATATCCATTGCCTCTAGTGGTTGTCCAAGATATAGTATGAGCACTTGTGTAACAATTTTGGAATAATGAGTTGAAATGTTCAATTTCATGTCTGATATGCCAAAATAGCTCAAAGTTATGGTGCCATTATATTCATTGACATTTAGTTGCTTATAGCGTTCATATTTTGTTGAGATCAATATTGATTTGAGGCATTCTTTGAAATTAGAAAGTTGACATTGTTTCTACCTACAACTTAGATTTTGTGCATTAAATGTTTGCTTGTGGGCTGTGGCAAAATATTTAATCAACACAATAAAAAATAAATGGATTAGTGTGAAATAAACAGTTAAGATTAATCAAAGACATCTTTTTTTTTTTTTTTTTTTGAGAGAAATCAATCAAAGACATCTATTGAATTCAAAGAACAAGGAATGACGATTGTATGAGGATTAGAGGTTGTTGTGTAGATTATCTTAGGCCTCACTTTTTCGGCCGTAGAGATTTCACTTCACGGTAGTTGTGCCTGAGTGGGTAGTGTGCAGCTTGGCACACCACCATCTGCAGAGGTTTTAAACTTTTGGAACCCCTCTTATTAGCAAAATGCCGGTGAAAAGGGGCATTTGCACGTATGGATACAAAAGAAAATACCTTTTCTCTCTATCAGCAAAAAAGTGGATACTGTTCTACTTGTTATGACCCCTGTGTCTTACCTCTTATCACAGTTTCCCATAAAGCCAACTAAAGATGTCCCTTGGATATGACAACCAAAACATTCAGATAGGGCCTCACAATTTTGTTGTCATAATAATCATCTAAGATATTTGATTGGGTTATCAAATGAATTATTACATACTTATAAGTGGTCTAGGCAACCAAAACACAAACGGGGCCTTACGATTGTCATAATAATGATGTAAGATATTTGATTGGGTTATCATATGAATTATTACATAATTATAAGTGGTTTAGTATTGTAGCTGGGCACTATGGTCAATCAATATATCCGAACTGTCCAAATTGGGCCTTACAATATCTTATCGAAAAGATGGCTTTTGGTTCGTATCTAATGTGATCTACATGTTCTGCATTTGCAGCCAGAAAACTCTTTCTAAGTTGGTGTTTTAGTATGTTCAAAGTTGGAACTTTATGTACAAGAATGATCGATTCTGTTGAATGTACACATTTTTTTTCTGATAAACGTTAACATTTGTATTGCTGAATGGAACGAAGTACAAGTTGGAGGTTAGTCCGAGAGTGCCCTCTAGGCGGGACTCATCGATAAAAAAGAATAGGTCGAAGGATCCTATACAAAAAATGGGGTTATAGAATAGTCCCCTTAACAAAAAATGGGGTTATAGAATAGTCCCCTTATAAAGTTTACAATGGGTTCACAAAAAACTGGCCCCTTGCAAAGTTTACAGTGGAATAACAAAAGTGGGCTAAATAAGATGCCCGAATACAGTGAGTTTTCCTTCTAAGTAATTCTTCTTAGGTCTAAAGCGGAATTGGGCCAGGTGTGCACTTCTTCATGAGCCCTCGCCCCATCCTTCGCCAGGAAGTCGGCGAGCTCGTTGGACATCCTCGAGATATATATCCAGCAAACATCCATATCCCTGCAAATGTATATAATCTCATCATAAATCTTTGCCAAATACCAAGGGGGTGTACGCCTTCTAGTGAATTCCATGTTTCTATTGAATTACATGCTGAATGTACACCTTTCTAGTGAATTCCATGTTTTTATTTTATGCTTTATTAGCTATCATTATTTATTTATCATTCATATTCTAGTTATGTTCTCTAGATATGTTAGTATTCATGCTATTACTTGTCTTTATTTTAGATAAGCAAAATGATGTTCATTGGTTGTTTTAATGTTTTATTCAATAATTGTATCAAAAAGAGAAAGATGTTTATTCAAGAGTTTCTCCATCTTTGCTATTAGATGCCTTTCTGGTTATTCGTCTTTCTTCTATCTAAATGGATTACACCCAGATGTATATGTATTTCCTTTATTTTATAATGCAATGCACTGTTAAGAATACTGCCATTTGGGATAATGTCATATTATGTATTTTTCATATATCATAGTCTCTTATTAAGAACGCAATAAATTTTATTCTATCTTGGCAATATCTTTCTTTCTGACTATTACTTTTGCAAACTGTTAGATAATATTTTGTTTTTAATTGAGGAAACGTATTTTGTGATGTCATGGCTTGATGCATCGAACACCTTAAACCTTGTTGGAAAACGTGGCTCCAGCCCCATAAATTTTTCATATTATTTATCTACACCTCAACAACCATGGACCTAAAGAATTCGATTTTAAGCTCTAAAAATGTTCCATCTTGTAATATTTTTTCTAGGTTGTCCGTTTCAAGTCTTTACAGGTCTGTAAGATTTGCACTGTTTTTTGGAGTTCCAAAATCCACAGCTAGGGGCAGAAATTGATCTGAAGAACATCACAAGGTTCTCAAGTGTTGCATCTAATTTCTAGTACACCATTTTGAGGTGAGGCCCTCTCAAGTTTTATGACCTGGGAATGGGGTTGAGGTCGTGGTGGTCGTACCACCTGAGTCTCAGTTATCTGTGTAGGTATCATTCCTACTTGCGCATCTGAAAACTACTAAATATTTCAAAAAATTGGTAGGGGCTTGTACTCCCATTTGATATACCCAAAAAAGAAAAGAAGTTTCACGAAGCCCTGGCTTATCAAAAACTCGTCTATTTATTTTATTTATTTATGCATTTCCTTATTTCTTTTTTTGCTTGATGGATAATGCTTCTTCCTGTGTATAACAGTAAATCAGATAAAAAATTCAAAAGCACGGAAGAAGGCATTGAACCCACAAAGAAAATGAGAACAAAACTCTAGACTGTTGTGGAACTTTGCTTTTGGCTTTCCTTATGACCGACGCTTGTGCTTCTCTACCTTTTTTACTTCATAATCCTTGTATTAATGGTTCAAGTTGGAGAGTTAATCCATTCTGAACTTTTGTATCATTCACTTAATGATTAATGAATCTTGAATGGAACACGATTTTTGTAGCCCCCACCCCCCACCCCCCCAAAAGATTTGGGATAAAGCTCGGATGTATCATTCATTTAATGACAACAAAACTGTTTTTACACTTGAGGATGTGCTATTGACAACTTTAAAAAAAAAAAAAGGATGTACTGTTGGCCTTTTTATTTGAACTTTTTGAGTTTTGAAATAGATATAAGCACATTAAACATCTAATGGACACACTAAATGCAAGTGCTGCATCAAATTAGCTGATTTTGGATATCTAAACAATTTAACTGTGCAAAAATCGGATGGTCTGTCTTTTTAGAGAACTGTGCAAAAATCGGATAGTCCCTATGCAATATTTTGACATCAAAATTTCGAAGCATTTACAAAGTCTGATTAACCTTTTTTCTATTGGATGGATTGCTCGAGCAGAAGCAGGGAAGCATCTATTATACTGAAATCATCATCATCTAAGTTTTTTCTCAACTCTATGGGGTCATTTGGTAAAATGAAAACTGCAAAATACTGCCCTAGTACAGATTGCTTCGGTCATGATCAAACTAAAGTTGCCCAAAACTATCAGACACTGGAGATTGGCCTACATCGTAGATCACCATTACAACAACATAATCAACGTTTCAAAAATGGCGAGCTTGTCCAGTTCCTCAATAAGAAGAATTTATAGTCTCATTTATTTTGATTCATTTATTCATAATTTCTTAATATTAGATGATGCGTCAGCATATGTATTGGCACTCGCACAGGTGCAGATTCTCTGGGCATGGCCACTCCACCCTTGGACCTCCTTACGGCACACGGCCTTGCGCTGGATATGGTTACAAGTTCCCTTTCCGACGGTGAAAAATTCAATGCAGACCTTGTTTCGGGCTGCAGAGATCGAGGTACCTGACATAAACATAGGGAAATTGTTAAACTTACAGAATTTCATCTATAAGACCATTTTCTTTTTTTGTATAAGGAGGGGACAATCACTTTCAGTCATTGGATGTGAAATCCATAGATGAAAGTGATGCAATATTCGAGAAATTAGGAAAGAAAAGATCCTTCGAATGTGTTGATCTAAGCATTGCATTAAAATGGACGGCTTATATTAATTGTTTTAGAAAACATTTTGTTAGATGTGTTTTTAAAGGGTGCAATTTGCATATGGATGCATCTGTAGGTATAAAGGTAAGGTAAGGGCCAGGAGAGCCGCGAAACGGCACCGTGACATAAATCTATTGATCCGAGTATTCATCTGTTATCCTAAATGGAAAATTTTATTAGGACAATATCCAATAGGACATTATCATCATCTAGTGGTACACTAAGGATAAAAACTAAGGAAGAGATAATAATTGACAACATAGAAAGACAAATACATAATTGGAACATACCAAGAGTTCTTATTACTGATATTTATAAAAAAAGGTACTTTTGAGTTTAGAACTAGCTATGCAATAAAAACGGTAGAACAAAGTTTGTTAGTTAATAGTGAACAAGAAAGTTGTTATTATCAAATAAAATGATTCAGACTCACAAAAATAAAGATTATAAGTATCTATACATAGGCTTTATACAAATTGCTGTAAAACCGCTTACTAGACTAGGATTAAATAACTCCATATTATTATGTCTTAGAGATAATAGACATAACAAATTTACTGATTCTTTATTAGGAGTTATAGAATCTAGTTTGTGTAGTGGTCCTGTTTATTTTAATTGCTTTCCTAATTATTCAGTATCTCTAAGTGATCTCAACCTCCTTAAAGTACTTACACTTAATATAAAAACTCAAGGGATCCGGGCTCTCAGAATATAGCTCTAATCTATAGGATATGTTTTAAAATTATGAATACACCTAGTCCAAATGTTTTGCAAATGGATACCAGAGGACATACAGTCTTCTTCCAAACAAATATAGAAAAGTCCAATACTGTTATCCCAAAATCAATAAACTGGTCTCAAGTAATTATCCCAGAAAATTGGTCTATCCATAATGAAAACCAACAGTATAGGATCCTTATAAATAATGAATCAGATCAAATAGTGGAACATCTTGACGGAAATATTGAAATACAATTCAACTCTAGTCGAAGAATTAGATTGAATTTTTCAGATGATATAGTGGGACCTCCAAGAAGAATACCTATACCTTCTAGACACTCTACCTCATCTTTACAAGATAAACCAATAATACAGGGATTGACAAGAACAGATAGTAATATACTCATACCATATGATCCTAGTCCATCAGGGAATGACCCAACATACTCAGATCTCGATTTTCAAGTCTTGATACTTCAGAAGAACGAAAAATTAAATATAGAATTGTTAAAAAATGATTACCTGTCTGAAGCCAATAGAGAAATAAGGGAATGGTATCTAACAGAATTTTCTCAAGAATTATTAGATGCATTTCATAAAAGATACAATAAGTTTATAAAAAGAAATAAGCAAAACATAGGCTTCTTTGATTGGTTGAAATTAACCCTCAAAGAAAATGATACTCATGTCCCTAACTTTTAGCTAAATACTCTGCAAAATCAATACCAAACCTTTTATACGACTGAAGGAGAAGAGATCCTAAGTATACATCCCCCTGAGAAAAGCCTACAAATTAAAGGAGTAATAAAAGGTAAACTAGAAACAAAAGCATCTCCTTATAAAATGGCTCCTAATGAACACGGCCATAATATAGAAATGATCCCACATATAATCGAACAAACTAATTATACCAATCTCTGTTTACAGACTATTGGAAAACAAACAACTAGGATTGAAAATATAATAGAAAGACCTCAAGGGCAGAATAGTAAAAGACAAGAGAAAAAGGCTGTATTATTTAAACCTCCTCCATAAATAAATCAGAAGCCATGGTGCTAGAAGCAAATTAAGCAAATGAGGAAGAAATATTCAAAATAGAAGAAGCCTTCAAAGAAAATAGTTTGAATATCAATAGGATAGATTATGGGAAAAAATGGAGACCTACTACTGCTCAATCAAGAATGTACCATACTAGGCCAACCCCGGTAGATATACAGTTTGAAGAAGATTTGGTTTCTCATACTGTATCCTACTCAGGAAGGACAATCGTCAATTAGAATATTGATGGTATGTCTGACTATCAGATACTCGATACCATGAAGCATATCGCTATGTATGCCATTGCCTGTAAAGTAGCAGGAAATCATGACTAGGAAGTAGCTAAGGCTATTGTCTGTGGTTTTACTAGATGGCTACGAGGCTGGTGGGACTTTAATATGAGTGAAACCACTAAAAATCAAATATTAAATGCTACAAGACAATGAAATGTAAAGAATGAATTCAATCAAGATATTCCTCATTGTGAGAACGATGCTGTCAATACACTCATCTATACAATAACCATCCACTTTGTAGGGAGTAGATGTCCAACATTATCTCATTATAAGTAGTATAAGGATGTATTCTTTTCACGCCTTCTAACTCGAGAGGATAGTAGTACGGACCATTGGAAGGAAAAATTCATAGCAGGTCTACCCTATTTGTTTGCTGAGAAGGTGAAAACCAGACTAAAAAATAAGAATCAAGGAATAATCCCTTACTCCCTTTACACTGTAGGAGAACTGTCTGTAGAAATTTGTACAGAAAGTCTTGCCCTATGCATTGATTTAAAATTAAAGAGGCAATTGGACAAACAGAGAATGACAGGGAAAAAGGAGTTATGAGATTTTTGCACACATTTTAGTTATAATACTGTACTCTCATCAGATAAAATCTATAAAAGAAAAAATAAGAATAAGAAGTATAAATTAAAAGAAAGATATTAGGTAAAGTTCACTAAGAAATTTGCCCCAAAAGCCAAATACAAAAAAGGAAAAAGAAAGCTTCTAGTATGTTATAATTGTGAGAAGGTAGGACATCATAAAAATAATTGTAAGGTTAAAAAGAAAATCAATGCCTTACAGCTAAAAGAAGTAATCAAAACCCAGATTTATGATATACTTCAAATAGATGATGAATCCGATATGAATACATCAGACTCCGATACAGAGTCTCTTATAGGGAGAATCGAGGATGAAAATCTAATCTTAAGTAGCTCAAACTCTGAAGAAGATATAGAAGATTGTCTTTGCAAAATGGTTAATACTCTTACAAATGAAGAAAATCTAATTATAGATTTAAAAGATAAAATATCTGATCCAGAAGCTAAAAGGGAAGCCTTAACACAATATTTGAAAATAGCTGAAATAAAAAATAAACCTGCTCCTCTTGTTAAAACACAGGAAGAATATAGTTTTGTAGAAATACTTAAAAGAATCAATAAAAGAGATATTATATGAAAGGAACCTTCTATTTCAGATTTAAAGCAAGAAATAAATGAGGTAAAAAGTGAGGTCCAGCATCTTACAAATAGAATAACGATTTTAGAAATGGCTGCTGACTTTTCAAACGAAGGAACTAATGATTAATTAGAATTTGATAGCCTTTTAGATACCCATAAAAGAATAATACCACCAGTTGTTTCTCCTGATTTAGACATGCCAGAATTCTCTGACCCAATCAATAAAGATTTACAAAAAAACAACTATCTAAATTTATTGGATAGAGTAATTACTCAAAAATGGTTTACCCTAATAAGAATAATAGTAAACATAGAATATAGCTTTCAATCCCTTGCCTTAATAGACTCAGGCGCAGACCTTAATTGTATAAATGAGGGATTAGTATCAACTAAATATTTTGACAAGACTACTCAGATACTCAATACAGCAGATGGGATTAAACTAATGATAAAATATAAATGATCTAATGCTGCTTTGTGCAATAATGGAAATTGCTTTGAAATGCCATTTATAATAGTTAAGGGGTTAAGTCCAGCTGTTATTCTTGGAACTCCTTTCTTAAATTTATTATATCCCTTGAAAATAGATAGTACAGGAATTGAATCAAATCTAGATGGACATAAGGTAAAATTCGATTTCATAGATAAAGCTAAGGTTAAAGAAGTTAATAATGTCAAACAGACTATAAAAAATAAGGAAACATTTTTATGCTCTTTAAAAGAAGAAATAAAATACAAATTAATAAATGAAAACCTTCTATTACCAGAAAATAAAAAGAAAATTGATAATATTAAAAGAAAAATAGAAGAAGAAATTTGCAATGATTTGCCAAATGCTTTCTGGAGCAGAAAAAAATATATGGTGAGCTTACCTTATGAAGAACGATTTAATGAAAATAAAATATCAACTAAAGCTAGACCAATTCAAATGAATATAATACTCCTTGAAATATGTAAGAAAGAAATTGATGAATTGCTCCAGAAAAATTTAATCAGGAAAAGTTCTTCCCTTTAGAGTTATTCAGCCTTTTATATAGAAAAAGCTGCAGAAAAGGAGCGAGAAGCACCGAGATTGGTAATAAATTACAAGCCTCTAAACCAGGTACTCAAATGGATCAGGTATCCTATACCTAACAAAAAGGATTTACTTGATAGACTGGTCCATGCATGTATATTCTCAAAATTTGATTTAAAATTTGGTTATTGGCAAATACAAATAACTGAAGAAGATAAATATAAAATTTCTTTTAATGTACCCTTTGGATAATACGAATGGAACGTAATGCCTTTTGGGCTAAAGAACGCTCCTTCCGAATTCCAAAAAATAATGAATGATATTTTTAACCCTTATATGAAATTCATGATTGTTTACTTAGACGATGTTTTAATATTTTCAGAAAATATTGATCAACATTTTAAACACATAAATGCAATCAAAGCTTCAAGTTTGGTTGTATCAGCAAGAAAGATCAGTCTCTGTCAAACTAAAATGAGATTCTTGAGCCATAATATCTTCCAAGGAAGCATTACCCCTATTGATAGGGCAATAGCCTTTGCTGATAAGTTTCCTGAAATTATTCTCAATAAAACAGAACTCCAACGATTTTGGGCTGTTTAAATTATATTGCTGACTTTTATGAAAACCTGGCCATCGATGCTCAACCTTTATTCGCAAGGCTAAAAAAGAATCAACCCAAGTGGACTGATGAGCATATTATGACAGTCCAAACAATGAAACATAAAGCCAAGGAATTGCCTTGTCTTACTCTATCTGATCCTAAGGCATTTAAAATAATTGAATGTGATGCCTCCGAGATTGGATTGGGAGGAATTTTGAAACAACGAATAAATGATAAGGACTAACTTGTCCGTTTTACTTCAAAAGCCTGGAATAATACTCAGCAAAATTATTCTACGGTTAAAAAAGAAATATTAGCAATAGTTCATTGTGTATCCAAATTCCAAAGTGATATTCTTAATCAGAAATTTTTAATTCGTACTGATTGTAAAGCAGCTAAAGACATTCTTTTCAAAGATGTTAAAAATTTGGTTTCAAAACAAATATTTGCCCGATGGCAAGCAATTCTCTCCTCTTTTGATTTTGATATCGAACATCTTAAAGGCAATACTAACTTCCTTCATGATTTCTTAACTCGTGAATTTTTTCAGGGGGGACAGAGATATACATAGAAAAAACAGCCAAAGGCAGCCAATAATGGATATTAATAGTCAAAATAAAGGGAAAAATAAGATGGAAATTGTTCCTTCTAGATCACCTATAATAAGTTACCCACCATTTTCACCATCTCTAGATAAGCCTATGATAACCTATCCAGGAACCCCAAGCCAGCTAATAAAAAGACAAGCCCAAGAACTTGTCCTTTCTCCTAGTCCAATAAAAGCCCCTCCTTTAGCAAAATCATTGTTCATAGAAACCACTTTTCTTATTGATACAATTATAGAAGATGATGGCAATAAGACGAGAAAATGGTATGAAGCAATTCTGCTTGAAACAGGCTCAATTACTTTGGTACACTTCTACCAAAGGAATACAAATATCGTGGCCTATTCAAAGCTTCAAATAAGAAAAATAATAACATATAAGGAATGGTGATCAGACCCAATGAGAAGTAGAAAATTACAAGCTTCAGAATTCAATAACAAATACTACAAATATTCTGAATATAGGGATGCTTGGCATAAAGTGTTTGCCCTCCAAAATAATAATAACTCGCATACTTGGTTTATACAAATGAAAATGCCAGTGGTTGAACCACTTCCAAACTGGTTCCATGATTGGTTCCTGATCTGGGGATCTGGAATACAGATTCTCCCGGATAAAATACAAAAATCCCAATATAAGTTTGCTACATACAATAATAAAAACCCCCAAATAGATCACCATTTATACTTCATAGCTTTGTATCAAATTCCCTGGATAATGATGTGGAATTTTGCAATATCTGATAATCTTACAAACGATTGGGAATATATCCCAAAACTGGGAAAGAAAATATATATTAAATGGTGGGACGTCTATAAAAACAAGTCCCTTGATCCAGACAATATTAAGCTAAGAAAAGTCAACTAGCTTTTTTGAATATATCAATAAAATGAAAAAACAAAACCCCAAAGCAATAAAAAAGAAACAATTACTGCAGATATTTGAGGAAGAAGGAGAATCAATGTCCACCTCATCTCAAAATGATGAAGATTACGCAGTCGAAAATGAAGATTGTGGAATAATCCAGCCAGAGATAGACTTCTCGCAATAGAAGCCCGGCGAATGGCCCGATAGTCAATAATCGACCCGATCATATCAATACCCAGCTTACAAAGATTGCGATCTGCCACCTGTCATGCGATCTGCCACCTGTCCTACTGCACCAACATAAGACGACGAATGCTGTTCGCCATCAAAAGATTCCACTAAAGCCACCTGTCCACTATACCGACAGTCTACTGTCCAAGATTCTCCACTAAGGCCACTTGTCCACTATGCCGACAACTTTTCAGTCCCCTCATGATACTATTCATAACTTTTCACTGTGCAGAGATGCTGCCGAGAACTTTTCAGTCCCCTCAAGTCACTATTCATAACCTTTTAGCCAAATCAATGCTTTTGTAATAATTATCTAATGATTTTCAAATGGATCCTAAAATTTCATATTAGAAAAAACAAAAAAATCTCCCGTACTTAAGAAACGATATTTAATTCATTTAAAAAATACATTGGCTCGCATGTGTTAGGAAAGCTCTTTAATTTCATTACATGGGGTCTAGTAAACTGGTCACCAACTGATTTGGACCAGAATTAGAGGCGTCCAGGGGTCTTTAAACCGGTCATCCACCAGTTCCGAGCCGGAGCTAAACCACCGGAGGCTGTTAGCAAGTTTTTAAATTATGGGGACGGACCATTTTATGGATTTCAAAAGCCCCCTTCCATTTCTCTCACT
Source organism: Amborella trichopoda (assembly GCF_054954075.1). NCBI lineage: Eukaryota > Viridiplantae > Streptophyta > Magnoliopsida > Amborellales > Amborellaceae > Amborella > Amborella trichopoda. The sequence continues at coordinate 55,942,781 of NC_142339.1, forward strand.
TCTACCCTTATTTTCTATCTATAGTAGATCACCTAAACCGTGAAAAAACACACTATTTCTCTCTCTAGATCCGCCATCTCTGTCACAAATTGAGTTCAATGTAGCTTATGATTTCGTGATGAAGATAATGAAGAAAACTCGCTTCTCCTTTCTTCCACTAAGCGATTGAATGTGCTAGTTAAATCCAAGCAATTTTTAGTGTTTTCAGTTTAGTTGAAGGGAAAAGCATGGGCCAAATTTTCTTTAAAAAAAGAAAGAAAAGAGAAAGCATGGGCCTAGAAATGGGTTTACCTTTCTTTTCTTCAATGCGATGGGAATAGGTCTGGATTGAAAATGCTAGATAATGAAATGGGGAGCCTTGTGTCCATGACATGATCTAACGTAATGTGTATTTTACATATCTTGCTGTCCAAGAAGGTGTAAGTTAGCATTTTATAAGAAAAATACTATAAAATAATATTTCATCAAAAGTCATAGTTTTGTAAAAAGTAATGCTTGTCATATGCTGCAGGAGATGGCGTTTTAGTCATCGTCATCATCATCGAAATTTTATCTCAATATTTGGAGTCGGCCTCAAGAAAAAATGCAGTGAATTTTACATTAGCTGCTCATCTAACACAACCCTATTCTTTTATCTGGTGTTCGGATTGGCTGGCCATGGCGGAGTTGGAGATTTAGTCCTACATTCACAAATTGGAAAGAGTTAAGCATAGAGAAAATTTATCTACTGTTGTATCAATGGAAACAAAAGAAAGATACGGTCTATAAGAAACATGTGAAGTATATGCGTGAACACTAGGCACATTTTGCTCTTCGCCCTATGACATTGATCGCAGCTATCAGGGTTATAGTTGTGATAGGCATAGAACAACTGTTAAACGCGATCATAATTAAAGTTAAAAAACAAACCAGTGTGACTGATGGCAACTTGAATGCATGAACAGTTGCATGTTTTTAATGTATGAGCGCATATACTATGCTCTTTCGGGACCATAATGTACATCTATTCCCTTGGTTAAATGACCTACTCGAGAGGATTTTTTCAATCTGAAATTTGGTAACCATCTTAGAATCACAAGATGATTATTAATGAAAAAAATGAAATTTAATTTTCCTAACACTTAGATCTTACCTTTGAAAAATTGGACGTTTCTATTCAATCTTAAGATATTAGTTTTTCAAGTTCTTAGAGGGGTGCAATTAAGAAATCTTTTTATTCAGTGACATAAACATTCCAATTCATGAAAGGGCATCTCTACTCTCTATACAAATTGCTTGAAGCTCTCATCAAGACATAGTATTTGAGAAAATCTCTCTCACATTTTTCTCCAAAGGAAAGGAAAATCCAAGCATGTCAAAACTACTTTTAGTATAGTATACTCCTCAAGAAGTAAATTATATATTTGATTCCTCCCGCAAAACACCCCACTTAGGAGGACTGTCACAGATAAAATTTTAAGAGACGTGCTAGAATCACCACACTGTCCTTCTAAAGCAATTGTATTACCACGGATGCCGTTATTTGGGACCTTGATCCCGGGGGAAATTTTTCAGGGGGGTCTCTTTACAAACATATGGCTTGTGACGGCTATCTTAGACTTCTCCCCGGGATCAATAAAGTGTGGACCTTCTATGTTCCGAATGGAGTGAAGGCCTTCTTGTGGGTTGTTGCCAGAGACAGATGCTTGATTGTGGAACAACTTACAAAGAGAAGGATGATCATTACAAACATTTGTATTGTGTGAAAAAAATGAGGAAATCAGATTGTATAACCGATCCCAATTAGTTGGAAAAAGAATTTGTCTTCTCGATGATATTGTCACATATAAGGATTCTAAGGCGTCGTTAGCTTTGAGACCATGATCATTATATAGGTAACACTTAGTGGTGCTCTTTCTCCCTGCACAGAAAATGATGATGAGCTCCAATCAGTTAGACAAGGAGCTCCAATCAGTTAGACAAGGAGTACACAGACCGGACCGTTACTATAAGAAGGTGGTTATAGAAGGAGACTCGACAAATGTAATTCCATGATACTCCCGCCCCTCTTCAACCCCTTAGGAGATGGAGACTTAATATAGATAAAATTCGAATGGATCTAGAGGGTATTACAGTTATCAGCATGTTTCCCAGATAAAGCAACCATCATGCTGATGAGTTGGCTAGAATATCAGGAGGACATTTAGCTAAGGTCATTTTCAATTCTCTTCTCTTTTGTTTCCTATTCTTTCCATGAGAATTTTGGTACCCTTCCCTATTCTTTTTCCCCACCTTATTTGTTAGAGGCACCTCTCTCTCACGGTATCCCAATGCCAAGCAAGGATGCCTTCAGAGGCGGGGTTGCGTGGTTTTCATTATCTGGTTTTCATTCTTCTTCTTTTTTTTGGCCTTTTCTTCTATATATAGCTCGATGTACATCTCGCACTTAAAATGAAAGTAAAAGCGAACATTCAAAAAAAATAAAATAATAATATTAATAATAATAATAACACTAAGTCCTAAAACCAAGATCTAAGCCTCAAAAAAAAAAAAAAAAATTATATGCTTTCTATTTAAATGGGTACATCTCATGTAATTTGATCTATGAACCCCCTGAGCAGCATTCAACTACACTAACCACCAATGCCTTTTAATATTTTTTCAAAAAAGAACTAAACACATTAATATAATGTTGAATTGTCTATAAAGAGACCATTTATCTTTTGTATATAGAGTATACGATCATTTTTGTGGCTGTAAGAGTGTTATTGAATAGGCGTAAAATTATAAAAAAAAAAAAAAAATTTCAGATTTCATGACTCATTCCAAACAATCCAATTTGATATCTAATAAGTAGGAATGATTATGACATCTAAATACAAAAAAAAAAAAGAAAAGCTCTTTGTGTACAAAACAATATAATAAAAAATTTCAATCTGAATTGGTGATCTACAATTTGGATCAACGATTTTCAATCCACGTAACCAAGTTTTTAAACAGTGCTCGAGGCATGGGTGACAAGTTAACTTTAAAGTGAAGGGCACATCCGCAAATTCTAGGAAAATTCGGGTTCAATTCTTAAGTAACAAACTTTGTCCCTCTCCCACTTGTTTCAACTTGGATCAAAAACCCTTGTTTCCCGATGGACGGAGGGAGCGGCGTATTTGCAGAAGAGGAGTGAGAAACGGCCCATGCTCCTCCCTTTCCCGGTATGTTTCTCTCTCTCTCTCTAAAATTGTGATATTGTAACCCTTCAAGATCTCTTTCTCTCTACCAGCTCCACTGTTTCCTTTCCTTTACCAGTTACAAATCTCTCTCTCCATCGTCAATGGTGTTTCTATAACGTCTTCGAAGTAATGGCTTTGGCAAAACTCCAGGCACTCTCTGTCTTGAAACCCCACTATGTATTTTCCCTTCTCATTCCTTTTCCTTCTTTCTCTTCTTCCTTTGAACTCTATTCCACAAAAACCTCTCTTCTCACTCCGTCTCCTTCTCTCACTAGAGATGGACTCCTCTTAAGTGCTTCTCCTTCTTCTACTTCTTCTTCGATTGTTAATCTTCTAATGGACTCACTTGGCCTCTCTAAAGAATCAGCCTTGGCCGTTGCCTCTTCTTCCCGGTTGGGCCTCAATAAACCCACCAAAAATCCGATATGTGTGCTAAAATTCCTCAAAGACTCTGGTTTTCATGATGCCCATATCTGTTCCATTGTAACGAAGAGCCCCAGGATTCTTGTGGCCGATGTTGAGAAAACCCTAAAACCCAAGTTTGAAATGCTCGAAGATTTGGGTCTCTCTGGTCCTGATCTCGGGGACTTTCTATCTCCACGTGCATTCATCTTCTATTACAGTGCAGAGAAGAGGATCTCCCCAATCATCGAATTCCTCAAAAGTTATTTGAAATCCAATGAAAATGTTCTTAGAGTTCTGAGAAATAATTGGATACTTTCATTTCCCATTGAGGAAAGAATCCTACCCAATATGAGATGCATGGAGAGCTATGGAGTTGGTCCCTCACAACTGCAACAATTTACAATATTCCAGCCTAGGTTGCTTTCTCAAAACCCCAAAAGAATTAAGGAAAATTGTGAGAAAATTATAGAGATGGGCTTTAATCCGAATTCTTTGATGTTTGCTCATGCTCTTCTTGCTTTGAGCTCGATGAATAACGAGACATGGCAGGCAAAAGTTGACATTTTTAAGAGTTTTGGGTGCTCGGAAGATCATGTATTTTCAATATTTCGGAGGGCACCTTATACAATGTGTCTCTCGGTGAAGAAGTTGAAGGAAACAATGGAGTATTTTGTTAAGAAACAAAAGGATGTTTTGTTCCATTTGAATATGAATCCAAAAATTTTTGGTTATAGCTTGGGGGGAAGGGTGATACCTAGGAACAATGTTTTGCATGCTTTGAGATCGAAGAAGTTGCTCAAGAAGGATGTGAAATTATCATCAGTTTGTTTGTTGTCGGAGAGGATATTCTTGCAAAAATTTGTGGGGTGTTTTGGAGAAGAGGCAGATTACTTGCGCCAGATCTATGAAGAAAGCAAGGGTAACCCAGAAATGATTCTATGATCATGGGTTCCATGGAGGCTTCCTTGCTTTTTGATCGTTGAATCAAAGGTTTTCTATCTTCCGCATAACCTTTTTTGGAACTATAAAATTGAGACCTTTGTTTCAAGATTTTTGCTTTTGAATGGTCCTCCTCTGTTTTTCCATTTTATGAATACTGGTTTAGAATCAGAATGGCCTTTAACCTATTGTCTGTTGGAAAATCAGCTGATTCTACTTTTGTTTCTTTGATATCCATTGCCTCTAGTGGTTGTCCAAGATATCGTATGCAGCACTTGTGTAACAATTTTGGAATAATGAGTTGAAATGTTCAATTTCATGTCTGTTATGCCAAAATAGCTCAAAGTTATGGTGCCATTATATTCATTGACATTTAGTTGCTTATAGCGTTCATATTTTGTTGAGATCAATATTGATTTGAGGCATTATTTGAGATTAGAAACTTGACATTGTTTCTACCTACTTAGATTTTGTTCATTAAATGTTTGCTTGTGGGCAGAGGCAAAATATTTAATCAACACAATAAAAAATAAATGGATTAGTGTGTGATAAACAGTTAAGATTAATCAAAGACATCTATTTTTTTTTTTTTTTTGAGAGAAATCAATCAAAGACATCTATTGAATTCAAAGAACAAGGATCGACGATTGTATGAGGGTTATAGGTTGTTGTGTAGATTATCTTAGGCCTCACTTTTTTGGCCGTAGAGATTTCACTTCACGGTAGTTGTGCCTGAGAGGGTAGTGTGCAGCTTGGCACACCACCATCTGCAGAGGTTTTGAACTTTTGGAAACCCTCTTATTAGAGCCAGTGAAAAGGGGCATTTGCACGTATGGATACAAAAGAAAATACCTTTTTTCTCTATCAGCAAAAAAGTGGATACTGTTCTACTTGTTATGACCCCTGTGTCTTACCTCTTATCACCGTTGCCCAAAAAGCCAACTAAAGATTTCCCTTGGATATGACAACCAAAACATTCAGATGGGGCCTCATGATTTTGTTGTCATAATAATCATCTAAGATTTTTGATTGGGTTATCATATGAATTATTACATGCTTATAAGTGGTCTAGGCAACCAAAACACAAACGGGGCCTTACAATTGTCATAATAATGATGTAAGATATTTGATTGGGTTATCATATGAATTATTACATAATTATAAGTGGTTTAGGATTGTAGCTGGGCGCTATGGTCAATCAATATATCTGAACTGTCCAAATTGGGCCTTACAATATCTTATCGAAAAGATGGCTTTTGGTTCGTAATGTGATCTACATGTTCTGCATTTGCAGCCAGAAAACTCTGTCTAAGTTGGTGGTTTAGTATGTGCAAAGTTGGAACTTTATGTACAAGAATGATCGATTATGTTGAATGTACACATTTTTTTTCTGATAAATGTTAACATTTGTATTGCTGAATGGAAAGAAGTACAAGTTGGAGGTTAGTCCGAGAGTGCTCTCTAGGCGGGACTAATCGGTAAAAAAGAATAGGTCGAAGGACCCTATACAAAAAATGGGGTTATAGAATAGTCCCCTTATAAAGTTTACAATGGGTTCACAAAAAACTGGGGTTATAGAATAGTCCACTTTTATTACAGTGGAATAATAAAAGTGGGCTAAATAAGATTCCTGAATACAGTGAGTTTTCCTTCTAAGTAATTCTTCTTAGGTCTTAATCGGAAGTGGGCCAGGTGTGCACTTCTTCATGGGCCCTCGCCCCATCCTTCGGCAGGAGGTCGGCGAGCTCGTTGGACATCCTCGAGATTTGTATCCAGCAAACATCCATATCCCTGCAAGTGTATACAATCTCATCATAAATCATTGCCAAATACCAAGGGGGTGTACACCTTCTAGTGAATTCCATGTTTCTATTGAATTACAGCTGGATGTACACCTTTCTAGTGAATTCCATGTTTTTATTTTATGCTGTATTAGCTATCATTATTTATTTATCATTCATATTCTAGTTATGTTCTCTAGATATGTTAGTATTCATGCTATTACTTGTCTTTATTTTAGATAAGCAAAATGATGTTCGTTGGTTGTTTTAATGTTTTATTCAATAATGGTATAAAAAAGAAAGAGATGTTTATTCAAGAGTTTCTCCATCTTTGCTATTAAATGCCTTTTTTGTTATTTATCTTTCTTCTATCTAAATGGATTACACCCAGATGTATATGTATTTCCTTTATTTTATAATGCAATGCACTATTAAGAATACAGCCATTTGAGATAATTTCATATTATGAATTTTTCGTATATCATTGTCTCTTATTAAGAACACAATAAATTTTATTCTATCATGGCAATATCTTTCTTTCTGACAATTACTTTTGCAAACCGTTAGATTATATTTTTGCTTTTTATTGAGGAAACGTATTTTGTGAAGTCATGGCTTGATGCATCGAACACCCTAAACCTTGTTGGAAAACGTGGCTCCAGCGCCATAAATTTTGCATATTATTTATCTACACCTCAACAACCATGGATCTAAAAAATTCGATTTTAAGCTCTAAAAATGTTCTTTCTTGTAATATTTTTTCTAGATTGTCCGCTTCAAGTCTTTAAAGGTCTGTAAGATTTGCACTATTTTTTGTAGTTCCAAAATCCACAGCTAGGGGCAGAAATTGATCTGTAGAACATCACATGGTGCTCTAGTGTTGCATCTAATTTCTAGTACACGATTTTGAGGTGAGGCCCTCTCAAGTTTCATGACCTGGGAGTGGGGTTGAGGTCGTGGGGGTAGTACCACCTGAGTCTCAATTACTGGTATAGGTTTCTTTCGTACTTACGCATTTGAAAACTACTAACTATTTCAAAAAATTGGTAGGGGCTTGTACTCCCATTTGATATACCCAAAAAAGAAAAAAAGATTCACAAAGCCCTGGCTTATCAAAAACTCGTCCATTTATTTTTATTTATTTATACATTTCCTTATTTCTTTTTTTGCTTGATTGATGATGCTTCTTCCTGTGTATAACAGTAAATCAGATAAAAAATTCAAAAGCACGGAAGAAGGCATTGAACCCATAAAGAAAATGAGAACAAAACTCTAGACTGGTGTGGAACTTTTGGCTTTCCTTAAGACCGAAGCTTGTGCTTCTCTGCCTTTTTTACTTCATAATCCTTGTATTATTGGTTCAAGTTGGAGAGTTAATCCATTTTGAACTTTTGTATCATTCACTTAATGAATCCTGAATGGAACACGATTTTGTAGCCCTATGCAATAATTTGACATCAAACTTTCAAAGCACATACAAAAACTGATTAACCTTTTTTCTATTGGATTGATTGCTTGAGCAGAAGTGGGGAAGCATCTATTATATTGAAATCATCATCATCTAAGTTTTTTCTCAACTAACTGGGGTCACCTAGTAAAATGAAAACTGCAAAAAAATCCCCTAGTAGAGATTGCTTCGGTCACGATCAAACTAAAGTTTCCCAAAACTATCAGACAGTGGAGATTGGCCTACATCGTAAATCACCATTACAACAACATAATCAACGTTTCAAAAATGGCGAGCATGGCCAGTACCTCAATAAGAAGAATTTATAGTCTCATTTATTTTGATTCATTTATTCATAATTTCTTAATAATAGATGATGCATCAGCATATGTATTGGCACTCGCACAGGTGCAGATTCTCTGGGCATGGTCCACTCCACCCTTGGACCTCCTTACGGCACACGGCCTTGCACTGGATATGGTTACAAGTTCCCTTTCCGACATCGAAAAATTCAATGCAGACCTTGTTTCGGGCTGCAGAGATCGTGGCACCTGACATAAACATGAGGAAATTGTTATTACAGAATTTCATCTATGAGACCATTTTTTTTTTTTTTTTGTATAAGGAGGTGAATCACTTTCAGTCATTGGATTGAAATCCAATAGATGAAAGTGATGCAATATTGGAGAAATTAGGAAAGAAAAGATCCTTCGAAGGTGTTGATCTAAGCATTGCATTAAAATGGACGGCCTATATTAATTGTTTTAGAAAATATTTTGTTAGATGTGTTTTTAAAAGGTGCAATTTGCATACGGATGCATGTATAGAGATAAGGTGTACCTTCAAATTTTATAATGGTATATAATTTTGATGTGAAATTTTTTTAGGATTATCTCAAAATCTATTTTTATATCTAATTATAAAATTTTAATCTTATAAAAAACTTAAAATCATGTAGATCTATAAACATATGAAAATCTTGAAAATAGACGGTATAGATAATATGTTGTAAAATAAACTATTTTTGAGACTTAAAATCTTTTTATTTTTCATAGTCATACATCTCAATTTCGAGATGATCAATCAAATGGTTTTTCAACATAAAAATTACCTTTTCCGATGGATTTTTGAGGGGCATCCGTAGTTCTACGTTAAAAGGTAGCATCTTTATATAAACTTTATCTATTTTTAAACTTTACTTTTTTATTATCGTTCATTAGAACGAAAAGAGTGTCTATTTAAAAAATCGGGTCAAATAAATGGCCTTAATATGGTTTTTGAATGTTGTTTCATTAATTTATAATACACCTGTTATATCTATGACACTTTTTTTGACACTTTCATTAATTTTTATGACACTTTTTTTGGCAAGAAAAGATTCAGTCGGATCAAAATAAGAAACATGTATAGGAGAAAATTCATCAAGATTGGCAAGATTATTGGGTGTCAATGTTATGTTTTGTTTTTTGCGCGATTCTGGCAAGAAGAGATTCAATCCAATCAAAATAAGAAACATCAACCTTAGGAAATTTCATGTAAAAATTTGGCAAAACAGAGAAATAAATATAAATCTCTACAACACTGGGTACCCCCGCAGAATCAGCAACTGCTTTGATCAGTAAAATGCAAGTTTTTATCAGCCTTCGTCAATTCAAGCTCCTTAGAGCGGATCGGACAAGTTCCCGATTGCCGATTCCACTGATCGGATCCTTATGACTTTGGCTGCACTTCAAAATAAAATAAATACATTCTTAAGATTTACTGGTTGCAGCTCTATAAAATCGTTTTCCGTCAAATATTTCACTTTGGAGAAGTTGCATTTTGGCTAAGATTAAAAAGGGAAGAAAATGAACCATCATCCTTTGTGTTTAGTATTTTCTATTTATTACTATCAAAATTAAACTAATTAGAAATTTTGAGCATCCACACTTGTCAATCAAGCTGATCTAAAATAAATATAAAATGGGTTATAAAAAATAAATTAATGAAAATATCCACAATACATTAAAGAATGTTTTGGTTAATTCATTTTTCCGTCTCATTTTTTATTTTTTTTTAGTTTATCCTAAGTGTAGCGTAAATGTCTTCAAAATCCAATCCAACAAGTTGGAAAAGAAAAGAATTTTAAAATTAAAATACCATACAAAATTATTGTCATACATTTTCTTCCCTTCTAACATGAATCGTATAAGATGCGGAACTTACGTAACTAAAGTTTAAGAGGGAATAGTATGTTCCAATTGAATTGAAACTAAGAAAGTATGCTATATGCATCAAGTATACTAGCATCAACGGTGTATAATATATGGTAAGCCATATGTAGCTGACAGACGGACGGTGGAGATTGAATGCTCCTTAGTTGATGGAAACTGGGGCTAATCTCCCCCGCTCATCATCATGAATGGAGGGTGGATATCCCTTGGTGTACCATATACCATACAATGGCAATATATTGTAGAGTTGTGGCCTTGAGATTATGTGTTACCGTTTTGGAGCACGAGTAGGAGCACAAGAAGCAAAGGGACGGCCAAGGACTTCATGTTTAGGATGAGAGAGAGATCCAGATCTGTGCAACTAGGATTGTTCGTGGTCTCATATATATTTATAATGGGTGATCCTTCTGGTTTTGGCAACTAGGATTACTCCTGGTTTTCTATGGAAGTGATGAGCTCATTTTGCCAGAGTTTCTAACCTAGGATTATTCGTGGTCTCATATATATTTATAATGGGTGATCCTTCTGGTTTTGGCAACTAGGATTATTCCTGGTTTTCTTTGGAAGTGATGAGCTCATTTTGTCAGAGTTTCTAACCTGAGAGAGAGAGGAAGGGGCAAAATTCAATTCAAGATCAAATCAGATTTCAATACTTTATCTTCTCATGTACAATATGGGAAATGTTTCTATACTTCTCGTACTGTGTACAAGATATATACTTCCCACCCATCTAGCCGTCCAATTTAGATCATGTGAGCCACGGACTGTTTGATCTTTTGATCTGACACTTCATAGTATTTTATTTTTAATTTGTTCTACAAATTATAGAAGGGTGCCGTTTGTATAGAGCCCAGGCTCTGAACAATCAAATTAGAGCCTACCTTTAAATAGTGTCGAGAAATGTGGTTTCAATGTTGAAAATCTTTGTGATAACCTTAAAATATATTTTTATTTTTATTTATAAAGTTTAAATCTTTCAAAAATAATGTAGATCGCCATATCTATGAAAATTGAAAATCTTGAAAATTTACGCTCCAAAAATACTTTACAAAATATACTATTTTCAAAACTTGAAATCCATTCTTTGCTCATAGCCATGCATCTTGATGTCGAGATGATCAATTTGAGGATATTTGGGCATCAAAATATCTTCTAATGAAAATTGAGGTAGGCTCGAATTTGATTTTTAGAGCCTCAGCTCAGTACAAACTTTTCCCTTATATGAATACGAAATTTGATATGTGCCATCATCTTGATGGGCGCTCCTAAAAAAATATTTAAAAATTATTTCGATAAAATACAAAAACAAAAATACCCCTAAAAATTTCAAAGGCCTTTTGGTCATTTTATTTTATTGAAGAATTTTTTTTTTTTTTTTACATGTGCGGATTTAAGATAAGAGTGGATACCTAAAAATTGTTGTCAAAATAATATGTAAATTTTTAAAAAAAAAAAATAGTGTCGAGGCCTGGCATTGTAATTGGGTCATCTCAACTATCCATTCTGAATGGATGGTTGGATAAGGGAAAGTATATAAGTTTTATACTATAGAAGAAATATAAATAGCAAGCACTAAAATTAATATCATGTTAAACAATAAAGTAAAATTTAAGTATGAAAAAGATAAATCACCACACGGTTCAAAATTTTAGATATATTACAATGAGATCCTTTTTTTTTTATCTTTGTTTGGATAGTTTAACTTTCGAATCACCTACCACTTAAGGATATGTGGAAGGTTTGGTATTGGAAGTTAAGTGTGATGTTTCGGCTGCATGAGGGGGCATGAAAGAGGAGACTTCATTTTTTTTTTTTTTTTCATGTTCAAAAAAAAGTGAAAGGCGCCACTTCCATGCCCTCCATGGAACCTAAAAGTTTGGAAGGTTTATGCAAAAAGACGACGTATTTGAGCAGTTTAAAGTGCATCTTTCGGATTTTTAAAAACATATATGTTTGGGTGGTTCAAAGATCCATCTTTCAAATTGCCAAAAATATAAAACAAATGACGTATCAAGGCAGTTCAAAAATTGCACTCTTCTACTACCGAAAACAAGAAAAAAAAAAAAAAAAAGAGTGGCCATTCAATAGTCCAACTCTCGAAAATACATCCTTTTGGTGTTTTAAGTAGATCAAGAGGTGAATTTTGTAACTACACAAACTCATGTTTTGGATGGATCGGAAGTTACACTTTTGAACAGCTCAAATACATCATTTTTTTTTTGTTTTTTTTTTTAATTTATAAAGAGTTACACCAGTGCTCGAAATCGTAAAAATCAATAGAGAGAGAAATACCTCTTTCTATAATATCACTTCGGACACCGGTATATAACACGTCACTTACTCATGCGAACACATCTACTTATAAATATACTTGCACACTCACTCTCCTATATGCTCACACTCGGATGAACAACATGTACACACTACGCAACCCCGATTGATATTTAAGATCAAACGACCGCCTTCGTAAAATGTCATGCTCCATGAGAGTACACGTGGCCCCATATTCTACAAGGTGATGAGGTAATTTCATAGATCGCCTCTTAAGACTTATCTAGAGAGGGAGAGGGGAGAGGGAGAGGGAGAGAATAAGTTGAAAAGGATGGATGGAAGGAAGGAGGGAGGGAGCTACATGGTGCTCCTTAATCTAGTTGTTGACCTTTTAAACATTTAACAATAAGTCATTTCGTAAATATATTGACAACTTGTTCTTCTATCATAATTTATGCTATGTGGTTTCTTTGCCTCTCGTATTGTAGATCCGAACATAAACCCTAACCTTAATTCTCAGTCATAGAAACCCTACAGCCTCTAAACCATAGCTTGAGGCAACTAAAATCCTAGATCTTGGACCCTGCTCTAGTAAACTTTAGAGACTAAAATTGAGTCAACAAATCTTTAGATGTTAAATTCCGAGGCATCTATCTTTCCCCGGAGCTCATTCATTCAATTGGGTCATTAGTTTTGAGGATCAAGGAGTAAAGACTTCTCTTCGCCATCTAATCCGAGCCTAACTCTGGGTGCTAGGTCTACGGCCCTGACGTCTAGGTTCTTCATTCATTCTTCTCTTTTTTTCCTTTATTTTGATATGCTTTATTGTTTCCTTTAGTTATGGATACGGTTAGCATGTGGGCCAATCCCGCACATGTAGAAATGAGAACCCCTTAATAAATCTATTTTTTAGATGGATTTTTTGACTTAATTTTTACGGATATGTATTATCTAACATGGAGATGATGAATATGAAGAAATAAATTTTTAAGATGGATGCTTTATACTTCTAGATCGCATATGTAAAAATACGGTCCAGCCCGCATGAAACAATTTTCCTTTAGTTATTAGCTTTATTTTCTTCATTAGATCTATTATTCATGATTTCCTTCGCTATTTTCTTATTTCTGTTGGTTAGTTCTTATTTTTCTTTTATCATTTTTCTTTTTGCTTTATTACTTTCTTTAGTTTTGTCATTATTTATCTTTGTTTGCTTCAGTAGATTTCTTCTTATCGTTTTCTTTATTTCCTTTTTTTTTTGTTCATTTCAAATTTCATACTAAGCCACCTTAGCCACTGATCTACCAAGAATAAGTTTTTTAAAGTTGATTCTTTGTAGATCTGAATTTGACAGGACTCACCTCTCTCAACTCTTTTGAATAACTAACACGATCTCAAACAGATCAAACTTCTAGTAGTCTCGAATTCAGGTATATACACATATGTATCGATGTTGTACTTCAATATATTGGTCCTTAATGGAAGACTAGGTTCTCAATTAATCGAATACTTGTGTACAAAAACACCTCTTTCTAGATTAAAATCACTGTCATCAGAGTCTTTTCCCAACTCTTTTACACATACGGTACAAATCATCGTAGAGAAAAGACACCTATTTCTATTATGTCACTTTGAACTCTTATGCATAACATATCACCTGTTCATGCGCACATTGTATACTTGTGCTCACTTACACATACAGTTGCACACTCACTCTCCTGCATGCTCACACTCGCACGTGTATGCACGTACTGCCACTATTTATAAGATCAAAGGACCGGCTTTGTAAAATGTCATGGACCATAAGGGTCCACATGACCCATGTTCTACCAAATGATGAGGCGGTTTTATGAACGGCATCTTAGGACATATCTGGAGAGAAAGAGAGAGAGTTATTTTCATCCATACCTTTGTTTGTTACGTTTTTGATAGTTAGGAAAGGCCCACTGCTAGATGTGTAATTGACAAGATGCTTTCCATTACACGACTAGCTTCAACGTCAACCTACAGAAATCCAAAATGTTAGGAATTCTTGTCGACCCACCTGTTTTACAGGCCGCGGAGGGTTGAGGAATTGATTTTGGTCTGCCTTCATGCTTTTCGTAATCCCAATGGAGCCACGTGGTGGATAGGGCTGAAAAGAAGTTAGCGGGATGGATAGGCAGATACTTGTCGCCTGCAAGGAGACTAACACTAATCAAAGTTGTCGTGTCAGGACTACCTGTCTTCCTGATGTCTCTCTTTCACCTACCGGCCTCATTTCATTCTCGTTGGTTGGAACAACTAATGAGGAACCTTTTTTTGGTCGGGCGACAGCCCCTCCAAGAAGTTCCACCTGTTGATACTGGAGCACCGCCTGCTCCCCCAAATCTCTTGGGGGCCTGGGAATCCTCAAAATACAAAATTTGGCCTTACTTTGCAAATGGTGGTGGGGGCTTGCCTTACTTTGCAAATGGTGGTGGAGGCTTGCGACTCAACTGGGGAAAGGGGGGGGGGGGGGGGACTTCGGTACCAAATCATCTGCTCCAAGTACCGCTTCTCTTCTTCTCCATGGTGTTTTCCCTCTAGGATCCACCACGCCACTTCGGGTTTTATGCGGTCCATTCTTCACTCACTACGACTGTTTAAATCCCTCATTCGGTTTCATCCCATGAGAGGAGAGGAGATAAGGTGCTTTTCATCCAATGAGAGGAGATAAGGTGCTTTTCTGGTCTTACCTCTCGCTTTCCTTCCCAGTTTCATCTTGCAAGGAATCGCTTGGCTTCAGTCAAGGACATCTTCCCGATCTCTTGATCGTCTCGATCCTGGAATCCAGACTTCTGTTGGCTCCTAAGAGACGAGGGCTTCTTAGCCCTTTCCTCTTGGCTTTCGACCTTCCCCGGTCCATCCCCCGGACTGGACCGTATTATCTGGACCCGTAACCACACGAGTGTCTTCTCTGTTGCCTCCCTCTTCAATGTTCTATCTCTCCCTCACATTCCGTCTTCTCTCCCTGGTCTGTATTGGTCCTTAGCCAGGAATTCCCATGTTCCTCCAAGGATTCAGTTCTTCGCGTGGCTTGTACTGTGGGGTAGGATACTCACACTAGACCAACTCGAAAGACGTGGATTCCAGCTACCCAACAGATGCGCTATGTGCCTTCAAGAAGAGGAATCAGTAGACCATCTTCTGCTACTTTGTCCGGTGGCCTCCTACCTATGGGGGGAAATCCTTTCTTTATTTTAGTCGGGTATGGTCACCCCTGAGTCTATCCTCAACTTACTCAAGCTCCCGGCCTCCTTACCTTGGCCAACGGCAGGCCGTCTCCTATGGAAGATAACTGTTGCGGCCACCATATGGTCAATCTGGAAGGAACGCAAATGCTAGGATAGTCCAAGGAAGCTTCGCCTCCCCACACAAAACTCTGGAGTTGATAAAGGCCCCGGTAGCTTTCTAGGCATCCAAAATCCCTCTCTTCAAGGGATTGGCAAGCCACAACTTCCGATAGAATTGGGCTTCCATTCTGTCTTTAAGATAGCCAAGGATATCTCGTTCCTCTCTATGCAGACTTCCCGAGAGAGGACTCATCAAGCACAATTTCAACGGCTCATCTTTGGGCAACCTAAGTCCGGCCGGAATAGGGGGATCTTCCGCGACCATCCAGGCATCACTCTCCTTTCTTTTGCATCCTCTATTCGGATCTCGGACTCCACGGAAGCAGAGGCACGTGCTCTCCTGGAAGGCCTTAGTCGCTTCGATCCAGCCTGGGGCTCCTCACTCATTATAAAAAGGGACTGCAAGAACGTTATTTTATGGGCATCCCGTTTGGCTTGCACCCCTTGGAGATTATGGCACATCTTTGATCAGATTTATATTCTATGCAGGCATACACAGGTCTCTTGGAGACATATTTGGAGGAAGGCCAACAAAACAGCAGACGAGCTAGTTGAACTTGGAGCAACGATGGAGTGAAGAGGACTGTCCTACATCTCTGCATCTTTTCTTTATGGACCTTTTCTTGTACCTTTTTGGGTTTTCTTTTAAGGGGACTCTGTTCGGTTCTCTGTTTTACTTTTGTGCTGGCTTATTTTCAGTTGTTTCTTCTAGCTGTTACCTTCCTCGGTGACTTTTGTACATCCGCTTGGGTGTTTGCTATGCTGTATCTTTCTCTACCATCAATACAAAGTCAATTTTTATTTCAAAAAAAGCAAATCTCAATAAGTGTACTTAGGAGACATAAGATGAAGACAATGGTCAGTGAGAAGAGGTCATATGATCAAGGTTTGAGGATGGATCAAATTAGTTAAAAAAGTGTCATATGGCCAGTTTTCCATGTTCTTCTTGCTTTCCCACTAGAAATGTCCATTATCATTACAAAATGAATAACTTAACCTATCCAGAAATGTTGAAGTTTCTTTCACTATTCTGAACATTTTCAATTTACTTTAGCATTTTATGCCATGTAAATAACACAAATGTTACAAGGTCTAGATTCAGAACGAAAATGCATTTACCGTACTCATATCACATGCCAAGCAAAGAATACTTGGAACCAAGCCTTTTCTTTAGCAAAGAATGCTTGGAACCAAGCCTTTTCTTTTTTCTTTTTCTTGGGTGGCAGGGAGGGGGGGAAAGAAATCATGTACCAGTTTAGTCCAATGTAAATGCATAATCCATCAGAAACTAGATGTATATAATTTCCATTAAAAATGGCAATATATACATCCAAAAACAAGGTGACAAATTGATCAGGGTAACAACAACAGGTTTTTCATCATTGTAGACAACTCAAAGATCAAATTTACAATATACACCGCATCCCCATCCTTGAGTTCTCCAAAAAACTAAAGATGTAAAGAACATAATCTTTTACTCTCTCATCAGGATGGTTCTGATACAGTATACATCACTGGCCGTCGCGCCAATATTCACAAGTACAAAAACAGAAAAAAAATCCCCAATGCCGTTGATTCTAATTAACATACAAATTCCCAAACAAGTACATTACAAGGAATAATAAAAGCAAAAGCAGTACCAGCTAGTTTTGCATCAATCCAAAGGTTAGCACTTAGCAGCTTTCTACATTACATATTGGGACCATAAACTATTAAGTTGTAAGGGCATAGTATTGCGTGCTCCTATCCAACATCCACTGCCCATACTTATCCTAGGATGGTGGAGATGGGTAACTGTTCCCCGTTTAAAATAAGGGCAGCCTTAAAAGTAGAAACAACCCATCATCTGCCAATCCCTGGAAAGATAAGGTCAGTGGATGTTCGATATGAGTACCCAACACAGTACTACGAAGTACAACATATCTTCCATTACATGATTTACATTGAGTAGTGGAGAAGAGAAGGAGCAACAAGAAACCAAACACAAGAATATAAAATATCATAAGATGTCGAAATCCCTAAGGGCTCTAATTATTGAGCACAAAAACAGATAGATGCCCTTGAATTCAAAGTCACATAGAATTCCTAAATATTACATACAAATTCCCAAGCAAGTCCATCACATGGAATGAACAAAAGCAAATTAATGACCACATAATTTTGCATCTAGAGGTTAGAATCCTTCTCTATTCTCCTAAAATATATATTCAGTGCAGAAACAAAGAGAAATAGAAGCCAGAATAACATGGATCTGAACATTGCAATTGAGCAAAATTTGACATACAATTTTTTTCCTTTTCAGTAGTGCGACTAAAGAGATTCAATGGTTATGAAGCCTGATGTAGAGGCATAAACTCATCATAAATTCTTGGTTTTTCTTTACTTTCCTCATAAATCCTAAGCAAATTTTCTGACTCTCCTCCAAAACTGAATACATATCTCTCCAAGAACGCCTTTTCTGATAGATAACAAACTGTCGATAAATTAACCTGTCTTAAGCAACTTTCTTGACCTCAACACTGTCAATAGTGAATTCCTAGGGATCACGCTCCCCTCTAAACTATGAACAAAGAGATGAGGACGCAAAACCAAAAAATTCTTATCGAACTTCAGTTCCTTCACCCAATAAGCCATGGTCTTCTGCAACTTCTCCTCAGAGATTCCAAAATCAAAGGTTTCTTTCGAAAAGAAGCCAGAACATCCTCTTTTGACCACCCAAAAGTCTTAAACAATTCAATCTTCCTCTGCCAAGTCTTGTTACTCATTGAACTCATGATCGCCACTACATGAGGATATATTTTAGAGCCAGGATCAATGCCCAATTTCTTAACTTTCTCTGTGAGTTGCTTAAGCCTGCTAGGCTCCTGATCAAGTAACTTTGGTCTACTCAGTAAGAGCGCCGTCATCTTCGAGCCCTTAAATCCCTGGCTCTCCATGAACCTTATATTGGGCAGCTTTCTCTTATCAACATCATACAAAAAAGTTAAAACTACATTTGAGAAAGTTTAGGATATCTTCATTGCTGTGCAAGTGGTTCTTCATGAAGTCAATCTTGGGGATAATCCCTTTCTCCACGCTATACGTGAGAACAGTTGGATATTTAGAGAGGAAGTCACCAGGATCGGATCTAGAAAGACCCAAAATACCATTGACGAGTCGCCTAAGTAACTCGTCTCGGACAAGGGCCGAGTACCTTGACCAAGCTGAGTCCCGTAACACTTTCTACACTGTTTCTAAGGTTGGTAAAGAGGTCACACCCCCAAAATTTGTTGACAGAATACCACTCTACACAGGGCTTTATGAGAGGGACTGAGAAGCATGTAAATCTTTTTGCAAAAAAAGCAAAAGCAAAAATGTATATATGTTTGAGGATTACTTGTTTTCCAGAATATGGCTAAAGCAAAAGCAAATATATATATATATGTAATGAGATTGATTAGGTTCAAACCTCCCCTGCAAACCAAGCAAAGTAACCAAAGAAAGTTTTCGTTTGGTTTGTAATGAGATTGATTGGTTCCAAATCTCCCCTGCAAACCAAGCAAAGTAACCAAAGAAAGTTTTTGTTTTCATGGGAGCTACAATGGTCTTTATTTATTTTTTTGGATAATTCAGTGGGGAAGATAGGCTAATTTGGGAGTTACAATGGTCTTTATTTATTTTTTTGGATAATTCAGTGGGGAAGACAGGCTACTTGTTTTTTCAAGTAGATTAGAAGTTAGATATTTTAAGGTGTCAGTGCAGTAATGTTATTGGTAGGAATGAAAACCACAATGTGGTGACTAGATATGAGGATGCTACCACCACGACCCCAGCCCCTTTCTTCTTTATAATGGTCTTTATAATTGCAATAAGTGCAGCCTCCTACCATATATACCACATTTATTCGATTATGTTATGGGAAAGCCTTATCCACAGTTGAAATTTGATGGTTGGGGTGATCTGTTTATTAGTACAGTAAATTCACTGCTCTCCTTATATTCGAAAGCTCATATTATAATGCTGGAAAAGCAATTGGTTCGTTGGGGGCCGCACTTCTACAATTGATCAGGGTAACAACAATAGGTTTTTCATCATTGTGGACAACTCAAAGATAAAATTTAAAATTTACACCACATCCCTATCTTTGAGTTCTGCAAAAAACTACAGATGTTAAAGAACATAATCTTTTACTCTCTTATCTGGATGGTTACTGACACGGGATACATCACTGGCTCAAATTCATAGTATAAAAACAAAGGAAAAATCCCAAACGCTATTGATTCAAATTAACATACAAATTCCCAACCAAGTTAAGTACTGTACAAGGAATAATAAAAGTAAAAGCAGTACCAGCTAGATTTGCATTAGTCCAAAGGTTAGCACTTAGCAGCCTTCCACATTACAATGGGACCATATACTATAAGTGTTCAGGCGCATAGCATTGGGTGCTCATATCCCGCATCCACTGCCCATACTTATCGTAGGACACTAGAGAAGAGTAACTGTTCCCTATTTACAATGTGGGCGGGCTTAAAAGCATAAACAACCCATCATCTGCCAATCCACGGAAAGGTAAGGGCACTCAATGTTCGATATGAGTACCCAACATGGTATTCTTATGAATTATAATATACTTTTTCATTACATGATCTACATTGAGTAGTGGAGAAAAGAAGGAGAAACAGGAAACCAAGAAAAAAAACAAGAATCTAAAATATCATAAGACACTGAAATCCCTGAGGGCACTAACTGTTGAGCACAAAAACAGAAAGATGAATAGTCATCGGCACAATTGAATTGAAAGTTAAATAATATTCCAAAATGTTACCGACCCCAAATAATTGGGATAAGGCTCGGATGACAATGATACAATTTCAAAATGTTACATAAAAATTTCCAAGTTTGTATGTCACAGGGAATGAACGAAAGCAAAATCATGACCAACTAATTTTGCATCTGTCTAGAGGTTAGGATCCTTCTGTATTCTCCTAATATTATCATACAATGCAGAAACAAAGAGAAACAGAAGCCAAAATAACATGGATTTGAACATTGCAATTGAGCAAAATTTGACATACGAACTTTTTCCTTTTCAGTAGCACGACCAAAGAAGATTCAATGGTTATGAAGCCTGATATAGATGCATAAACTCATCGATAATTCTTGGGTTTTCTTTACTTTCCTTATATATCTTGAGCAAATTTTCTGACTCTCCTCCAAACCTCAACACATATCTCTCCAAGAACACCTTCTCTGATAACAAACAAACCGTTGATAACCTCACATCCATCTTAAGCAACTTTCTTGACCTCAACACTGTCAAAAGATTATGCCTAGGGATCACTCTTCCCTCTAAACTAAAAGCTAAGAGATGAGGATGCAAAACCAAATAATTCTTATCGAACTTCAGTTCCTTCACCAAATAAGCCATGGCCTTCTGCAACTTCTCCACAGAGAGAGCCACAACCGCAGGCAACTTTCGGAAAGCAGTAAGAATATCTTCTTCTGACCACCCAAAAGTCTTGAAGAACTCAATCTTCCTTTGCCAAGTCCCATTACTCATCGAACTCATGATCCCCAACACGTGACGATACATTTTAGAGCCAGGATCAATGCCCAATTCCTTAACTTTCTCTGTGATTTGCTTAAGCCGGCTAGGATTCTGATCGAGTAACCTCGGTCTACTCAATAAAAGCGCCGT